>NC_092230.1:20504868-20672368 GCF_036320965.1 Panulirus ornatus | reverse complement strand
TTATTTGTGGGTGTTTTTCTAGTTTTGTTTATATTGTTGTTGCTGTTTTTGTTGCTGTTGTACTGTAGCTGTTGATGCTGCTGCTACGTTGTTGTATTTTACCTCTTGTCGTTTTTGCTGCTGCTGTCTCTTTCTTCTGTCACTGTGAAACTTTGGTAGACGGGTTAGGGCAAGGGACCAGTGCGAGTCGGACGCTGGACCACTGCGGATCGTTATGGCGGACGAGTGTGGACGCTGGATCGTCAGAGACCGGACTCTTTGATTGCTGTGGACCAGGCTTGGATCACCGCGGATCATTGTTTAACGAGTCTGTGTGTGTGTGTGTGTGTGTGTGTGTGTGTGAGGACTCTGGATCACCTCGAATGGCTCTTCTAAACTGCACGAAAGTTGTAATTTCTGGATCTTGTCGCCCAGTGTCGGTATAAACCCGAGGTTGGGCCGCCTCCTCCTGCAGTGTCTGTAGGCCAGGCAGGCACACAAGCACAGCCGTCCATGCCCGGTGATCTGTGTTATTTGTACGAAAACTTCTTAAAAAGAAGGAAAAAAACGTTTGATTACTTCCACGGGGAATACTTCTGTGGCAGCCATGCAGAAAGTTAGCCTTTATAAAGAAGGAAAAGCTTTTCATCCATGAGCGTCTTCTATGCTCTCTCTCTCTCTCTCTCTCTCTCTCTCTCTCTCTCTCTCTCTCTCTCTCTCTCTCTCTCTCTCTCTCTCTCTCTCTCATGTTACTGAACACCTGGACGCTTCTGTGCCACAGACGTGGTGACCCCTCTTCTTTTCTGGAGACAGGGTCTTCAAGAGGTCGGACAAGTATCCTCCAGTAGTTCTGAGGTGGAAATATGCCACATAGTCTGGCTGTTAATGGCCATATATATATATATATATATATATATATATATATATATATATATATATATATATATATATATATATTTTTTTTTATTATACTTTGTCGCTGTCTCCCGCGTTTCCGAGGTAGCGCAAGGAAACAGACGAAAGAAATGGCCCAACCCCCCCCCCCCCCCATACACATGTATATACATACGTCCACACACGCAAATATACATACCTACACAGCTTTCCATGGTTTACCCCAGACGCTTCACATGCCTTGCTTCAATCCACTGACAGCACGTCAACCCCGGTATACCACATCGCTCCAATTCACTCTATTCCTTGCCCTCCTTTCACCCTCCTGCATGTTCAGGCCCCGATCACACAAAATCTTTTTCACTCCATCTTTCCACCTCCAATTTGGTCTCCCTCTTCTCCTTGTTCCCTCCACCTCCGACACATATATCCTCTTGGTCAATCTTTCCTCACTCATCCTCTCCATGTGCCCAAACCACTTCAAAACACCCTCTTCTGCTCTCTCAACCACGCTCTTTTTATTTCCACACATCTCTCTTACCCTTACGTTACTCACTCGATCAAACCACCTCACACCACACATTGTCCTCAAACATCTCATTTCCAGCACATCCATCCTCCTGCGCACAACTCTATCCATAGCCCACGCCTCGCAACCATACAACATTGTTGGAACCACTATTCCTTCAAACATACCCATTTTTGCTTTCCGAGATAATGTTCTCGACTTCCACACATTCTTCAAGGCCCCCAGGATTTTCGCCCCCTCCCCCACCCTATGATCCACTTCCGCTTCCATGGTTCCATCCGCTGCCAGATCCACTCCCAGATATCTAAAACACTTCACTTCCTCCAGTTTTTCTCCATTCAAACTCACCTCCCAGTTGACTTGACCCTCAACCCTACTGTACCTAATATCCTTGCTCTTATTCACATTTACTCTTAACTTTCTTCTTCCACACACTTTTCCAAACTCAGTCACCAGCTTCTGCAGTTTCTCACATGAATCAGCCACCAGCGCTGTATCATCAGCGAACAACAACTGACTCACTTCCCAAGCTCTCTCATCCCCAACAGACTTCATACTTGCCCCTCTTTCCAAAACTCTTGCATTTACCTCCCTAACAACCCCATCCATAAACAAATTAAACAACCATGGAGACATCACACACCCCTGCCGCAAACCTACATTCACTGAGAACCAATCACTTTCCTCTCTTCCTACACGTACACATGCCTTACATCCTCGATAAAAACTTTTCACTGCTTCTAACAACTTGCCTCCCACACCATATATTCTTAATACCTTCCACAGAGCATCTCTATCAACTCTATCATATGCCTTCTCCAGATCCATAAATGCTACATACAAATCCATTTGCTTTTCTAAGTATTTCTCACATACATTCTTCAAAGCAAACACCTGATCCACACATCCTCTACCACTTCTGAAACCACACTGCTCTTCCCCAATCTGATGCTCTGTACATGCCTTCACCCTCTCAATCAATACCCTCCCATATAATTTACCAGGAATACTCGACAAACTTATACCTCTGTAATTTGAGCACTCACTCTTATCCCCTTTGCCTTTGTACAATGGCACTATGCACGCATTCCGCCAATCCTCAGGCACCTCACCATGAGTCATACATACATTAAATAACCTTACCAACCAGTCAACAATACAGTCACCCCCTTTTTTAATAAATTCCACTGCAATACCATCCAAACCTGCTGCCTTGCCGGCTTTCATCTTCCGCAAAGCTTTCACTACCTCTTCTCTGTTTACCAAATCATTTTCCCTAACCCTCTCACTTTGCACACCACCTCGACCAAAACACCCTATATCTGCCACTCTATCATCAAACACATTCAACAAACCTTCAAAATACTCACTCCATCTCCTTCTCACATCACCACTACTTGTTATCACCTCCCCATTTGCGTCCTTCACTGAAGTTCCCATTTGCTCCCTTGTCTTACGCACTTTATTTACCTCCTTCCAGAACATCTTTTTATTCTCCCTAAAATTTAATGATACTCTCTCACCCCAACTCTCATTTGCCCTTTTTTTCACCTCTTGCACCTTTCTCTTGACCTCCTGTCTCTTTCTTTTATACATCTCCCACTCAATTGCATTTTTTCCCTGCAAAAATCGTCCAAATGCCTCTCTCTTCTCTTTCACTAATACTCTTACTTCTTCATCCCACCACTCACTACCCTTTCTAATCAACCCACCTCCCACTCTTCTCATGCCACAAGCATCTTTTGCGCAATCCATCACTGATTCCCTAAATACATCCCATTCCTCCCCCACTCCCCTTACTTCCATTGTTCTCACCTTTTTCCATTCTGTACTCAGTCTCTCCTGGTACTTCCTCACACAGGTCTCCTTCTCAAGCTCACTTACTCTCACCACCCTCTTCACCCCAACATTCACTCTTCTTTTCTGAAAACCCATACAAATCTTCACCTTAGCCTCCACAAGATAATGATCAGACATCCCTCCAGTTGCACCTCTCAGCACATTAACATCCAAAAGTCTCTCTTTCGCACGCCTGTCAATTAACACGTAATCCAATAACGCTCTCTGGCCATCTCTCCTACTTACATAAGTATACTTATGTATATCTCGCTTTTTAAACCAGGTATTCCCAATCATCAGTCCTTTTTCAGCACATAAATCTTCAAGCTCTTCACCATTTCCATTTACAACACTGAACACCCCATGTATACCAATTATTCCCTCAACTACCACATTACTCACCTTTGCATTCAAATCACCCATCACTATGACCCGGTCTCGTGCATCAAAACCACTAACACACTCATTCAGCTGCTCCCAAAACACTTGCCTCTCTTGATCTTTCTTCTCATGCCCAGGTGCATATGCACCAATAATCACCCACCTCTCTCCATCAACTTTCAGTTTTACCCATATTAATCGAGAATTTACTTTCTTACACTCTATCACATACTCCCACAACTCCTGTTTCAGGAGTATTGCTACTCCTTCCCTTGCTCTTGTCCTCTCACCAACCCCTGACTTTACTCCCCAGACATTCCCAAAGCACTCTTCCCCTTTACCCTTGAGCTTCGTTTCACTCAGAGCCAAAACATCCAGGTTCCTTTCCTCAAACATACTACCTATCTCTCCTTTTTTCACATCTTGGTTACATCCACACACATTTAGGCACCCCACTCTGAGCCTTCGAGGAGGATGAGCACTCCCCGCGTGACCCATTTTAAAAAATTAATACAAGGAGGGGAGGATTTTTGGCCCCCCGCTCCCGTCCCCTCTAGTCGCTTTCTACGACACGCGAGGAATACGTGGGAAGTATTCTTTCACCCCTATCCCCAGGGATAATATACATATATATATACATATACACATACACACACATACACATACATACGCACATATACACACACACACACACATACATATATATATATACATATGAGAAATGTAAGAAACAATTTAGAAAACTGAAACTTCTAGCTTGAAATGAATGAAAAAAAAGAATGTCACATAATGGTTCAACCTCTGGCTATGGAAAAAAGGAAATGTATAATTTATTTACACAAACGTCAATAGCAGTTCTCATCAATTTAACCACTGTATCAATAAGCTTCAATGTCTAAGCTACATTTTTTTCCAATTTCACTATTTTCCTTCACATTTTCAATTGTGTCTGAAGGTTCTACTTCAAGAGTGATTGTTTTTCCAGTAAGGGTCTTCACATCTTTGTTACATCCACACACATTTAGGCACCCCACTCTGAGCCTTCGAGGAGGATGCTTTACTTGTGGTGCTGACTTCCCTCTTTAAATTTGATCGCCGTTTCCCGCGTAGTTCACTTTCTGTAGATGATGTGTATATATATATATATATATATATATATATATATATATATATATATATATATATATATATATATATATATATAATGTTAGCTTAGATGGCACGGGCAGCTGATGCCCTAATCAAGACCATCTACTCCCTAAGGGTGGATGAACAGCTGGATTCACTGTAGACCGACTTCCGCAACCAGGATTCGAACCTGTGCGCTCGACGCTGGATGGTCCATGAACGCGTCGCGGTCAGGAACGGTAACCGCTAAACCACGGGAGTCCATCTGGGTATACTGAGCAGTGAGGCAGAAGGTTACCCCAGGCACTGAAGCATTGTGGGAGAGATCTGCCCTTGGCACTGAAGCAGTGAAGCAGTGGGGTACCGCTGGCTCTGAAGCAATGAAGCAGAGGGATACAGCTGGCACTGAAGCAGTGAAGCAGAGGGATACAGCTGGCACTGAAGCAGTGAAGCAGAGAGATACAGCTGGCACTGAAGCAGTGGACAGAGAGGTACCCAGGCACTGAAGGTGAGGGGTACCAGTGTGAATAATGTCGCATGGTGGTGGGTAGGTGAGGCTGGAGGGGCGTGGGGAGGGGAGGGACCTCGGTACGGGAGGGTGTCCTGATTTCATCTGGGTGTCCGGCACTCCTCCCCCACCTTCCTGGGACGTGATGGCACTGATGGAGTGCCACCTGGCTCCACGCAGTCGGTCGTCACCACACACACACACACACACACACACACACACACACACACACACACACACACACACACACCTGCCTACACAGACGAGAGACTCTGTAACGTGTACACCATTACGTTTTTCTTGTTGCCTGACTTTTCTATACATACTGCCGGGTGGGACGTTTTCTGTGTTTATTTTTTTTTATTTTAGCTGAGATGAAGAGGGTAACTGAATGCCATAATCAAGGACATCTCGTTAACTACTATCTAGCTGTATCTATCTTATTTTTGTTTATCTATCTATCTATCTATCTATATATATATATATATATATATATATATATATATATATATATATATATATATATGTGTGTATATATTTTTTTTTTTTCATACTATTCGCCATCTCCCGCATTGCCGAGGTTGCGTTAAGAACAGAGGACTGGACGTTTGAGGGAGTATCCTCACCTGGCCCCCTTCTCTGTCCCTCCTTTTGGAAAATTAATAAAAAACAGAGAGGGGAGGATTTCCAGCCCCCCCGCTCCCTTCCCTTTTAGTCACCTTCTACGACACGCAGGGAATACGTGGGAAGTATACTTTCTCCCCTATCCCCAGGGATATATATATATATATATATATATATATATATATATATATATATATATATATATATATATATATATATAAATGTTTTGATCACATGGAGAGGATGAATGAGGAAAGATTGACAACGAGGATATATGTGTCAGAGGTGGAGGGAGCGAGGAGAAGTGGGAGACCAAATTGGAGATGAAAGGATGGAGTGAAAAAGATTTTGAGCGATCGGGGCCTGAACATGCAGGAGGGTGAAAGGCGTGCAAGTAATAGAGTGAATTGGAACGATGTGGTATACCGGGGTCGACGTGCTGTCAATGGATTGAACAAGGGCATGTGAAGCGTCTGGCGCAAACCATGGAAAGCTTTGTGGGGCCTGGATGTGGAGGGGGAGCTGTGGTTTCGGTGCATTACACATGACAGGCAGCGCCAGGAACAGACAAAAAAAGGCCACATTCGTTCACACTCAGTCTCTAGCTGTCATGTGTGATGCAACGAAACCACAGCTCCCTTTCCACATCCAGGCCCCACAGAACTTTCCATGGTTTACCCCAGACGCTTCACATTCCCTGGTTCAGTCCATTGACAGCGCGTCGACCCCGGTATACCACATAGTTCCAATTCACTCTATTCCTTGCACGCCTTTCACCCTTCCGTATGTTCAGGCCCTGATCGCTCAAAATCTTTTTCACTCCATCCTTCCACCTCCAATTTGGTCTCCCGCTTCTCCTGATATTGATATTGTATTACGTGCATGCTTTTATTTTTCTTGTTCCATGCTATGGTGGAATCTGTTGACAAATTACTCTTTATACAGTGAGCAGCTTTGGAGGAGGTCCCGAGGTGCTGTGATGAATCTTTGTCTCGGTATGTAAGAGGGAGGGCGTCTGTGAGGTCCAGTGTCTCTCTCTCTCTCTCTCTCTCTCTCTCTCTCTCTCTCTCTCTCTCTCTCTCTCTCTCTCTCTCTCTCTCTCTCTCTCTCAAGCAGCCGGGTCGAATATTGCTCTGGTATTGTCAAGGGCACTAATGATGTGTTTGGCAAGAAGAGCGAGGATCTGAGAGGAGGAGGAGGAGTGTGTGGGGGAGGGGTGGTGGCGATGATGGTGGTGATGGCTGTAGCAGATGCAAGCCCCTCCCTCCGCCCACCACCACCACTGCTACAACCACCGCCACCACCACCTACACTATCACTCTACCATCACTATCACCAGCAGTCATCATCATCATCTGGTCTGTCACCATGACGGGCAGCCGCTGGCCCCGGGATGGCACACACCTCACGTCCGGCTCGTCATGAATGCTCACGTGGCCTGATGATGGTTGGTATGGCCAGCACGGTGATAACGCTACTGCCATCATTAGCATCATACGTCTTGTCCCACGGAAGAGAAATGGTTGGGGGACTGGCAGTAATTATGTGTGGCGACCGTGTCCTCAGCCATCACAGCGAAGACGCCGTTGCTTCGCCAGGGGGAGAAAAAAATGACAGGCTGGATTATACGGACCTTCAAGACGAGACAAGGCAAAACTGATGATGATGCTATTCAAAACATTTATGTCCTCCATCTCTCTCTCCTAAAATATTGGTGTGTATTAATACCTTCCTCCCCCACGGTTGGCAAAACTGAAAAGAATACAGAGAACGGCTGAAACATGTGTGACCAAGGTTAGGACCGGAGACACGAGAACTTTACCTTAGTTGATGTATGGACGGTCCTGGAAGGCTCGACTCCGCCTTACCAACGAAGGGTGACTTGACCCCATACTTACGCGAGAGGCGTGAATGGCTTTGTGAAAAACACCGCGATTAAAATCACAATGAGCCATGCTTACAGCAAGACCCTCAGCATCTGGAGTGTGGGTGGAGCTGGGGACATAAATAGACCCCTGTGGAAATATTCAGAAACTTGTCGGACCAAAAAATGTAAAATATGTGGTTGACCTCACAGTAAAGTTGTAGAGGATGGGTAGACCTGCCTGTTGCTGTCTCCAGCAGCGTGAGGGATCGCATCATGCACTGGCGTCCCACACACACAGTTGCGGAGGCAGGAGTCGTCCTCCAAGGCTGACCTAGGGTTTATGGCGCGCGTTTGTGTTCCTGCTTCCATTACTGACACCACTACAGGCGACACTTCCTCAGTACCCGGCAGCACTAGTGCCAACACTTAGGGTATCAGCACTAATGTAATTGTTGCCTCTCCTCTCATTTCCCACACTGCCACCATTGTCTCCGTTGCCTCCATTACCACTACGAGGACCAGGAACACCATTTTCTTCACCGCCACCACTTACAGTACTACCACTGTTAGTTGTTGGAACCAGTGGTGCAACTTACACCACTACCGTTATCGCCACTTACACATCTGCCACCACTTAACCCCTGATGCAGATAGATAGATATATCTGACACCATCGCAGTCTAGTTATGAATTACGTGCATCTGACGCGGGTTTGGAAGGAAGGGAGGAAATGGGGAAGGGGGAGTAAGGCAAGTAAACAGCGGAGTTGGTAGATGATTGAGGGAAGGAAAGTTGAGGAGTGCAGTGGGAGTGGTGGGAGAGGCGAGGAGAGGAGGGAGGGAGAGAGAGCAAGTTGTTACTGCTGGCTAGCCAGGGGGAGGATGAGAAAGAAATGGGAGTGGTTAATGGGAAGGAGAGAGAGAGAGAGAGAGAGAGAGAGAGAGAGAGAGAGAGAGAGAGAGAGGGGAGGAGGGAGGGTGAGGGGTGAGGGGGGTGCAGCTGTGGCAGCACTCTGGCCCGGGCAACACACGGGTGGCCAGCCACAGCGTGGGGGGAGGAGGGGGAACCACGACACTCGCGGTGCCTTTGTTCCCCCCTGATGACTCTCCCAGACCTACCACGCCCACGTGACTCACCCTCTCCCACGCCCACACACTCCCCTACACAGTCCAACACGCCCGTGCCAGCTGGTTGCCTTCTGGTACAGATGGTGGACCTACACTATGCACATATCCGTCTTGCCAGGATCAAGCGATTCCGGGAGTAGACCCCACCGCTTTACCTTGATGTACTCACATAGCCGGTGTGCGTGATTACATATGAATGTACGTAATTGAACTTGGGTGTACGTACGTACATACTTGTAATTGAGGTGTTTGTAGTTACTTGTACGGGGGTATACGTAAGCACTTGTATGTGGGGTGTACGTAGGTAGATGTAGTACGTGGGATGCACGTAAGCACTTGTATGTGGGGTGTACGTAGGTAGATGTTGTACGTGGGATGCACGTGAGTACTCGTATGTAGGATATACGTAAGCACTTGTACGCGGGGTGTACTTATGACTGCTGCCACTAAGCTTGTTAGCTTCGGCACGTAGCTAGGATGCAAGGGGAACAAAGCTTTGGCTTTATACGTCTGTCTTCATGCGGGACCTGTCACAGCTAGCAACAGACTAGTGGATCAAGGGCTCCCTGTGTCGTGTGTGTTGGAAGTCACTCATATTATGTTGCTTTATACGTTTTCACGTAGAGAGAGAGAGAGAGAGAGAGAGAGAGAGAGAGAGAGAGAGAGGTGGGACAGTGATTTGTGGATCTCATTAACAAATGCTGCGTCTTCGTCCTCGACTCACGAGACAGGTTACTGTGGAGGCTGGTGGAGTGGAGTGGAGGGACTTCCATTCTCGAGTCCCTCCTCAACCAGCTGTAGGGGAGGGAATGAAGGGGCAGTAGGGATGAGGGACGGCTACGGGAGGGTACCCGTCAGGTTGAGAGGAGAAAGCGTTTCATATTTTTTTTTTTTTCAACGCGATCCTCACTCTCGTAGCGTTCAGGTGACGTTCGTCCGACGGGACCCTCACGTTCAGGTGACGTTCGTCCGACGGGAACCTCACGTTCAGGTGACGTTCGTCCGACGGGAACCTCACGTTCAGGCGACGTTCGTCCGACGGGAACCTTACGTTCAGGCGACGTTCGTCCGACGGGACCCTCACGTTCAGGTGACGTTCGTCCGACGGGACCCTCACGTTCAGGTGACGTTCGTCCGACGGGAACCTCACGTTCAGGCGACGTTCGTCCGACGGGACCCTTACGTTCAGGTGACGTTCGTCCGATGGGACCCTCACGTTCAGGTGAAGATTGGCTGCCGTGGGTTCGTCAATTATTCGGTGGCCTACATGACTGTTCCCAGCCGGCTCATGCATACACCAGCAGCTGACGCCAGGGAACACCAGCGGCTGACGCCAGGGAATACCAGCTGCTGACGCCAGGGAACACCAGCGGCTGACGCCAGGGAATACCAGCAGCTGACACCAGCGGCTGACGCCAGGGAACACCAGCAGCTGACACCAGCGGCTGACGCCAGGGAACACCAGCGGCTGACGCCAGGGAATACCAGCAGCTGACACCAGCGGCTGACGCCAGGGAATACCAGCAGCTGACACCAGCGGCTGACGCCAGGGAACACCAGCAGCTGACACCAGCGGCTGACGCCAGGGAATACCAGCAGCTGACACCAGCGGCTGACGCTAGGGAATACCAGCAGCTGACAACAGGGACACCAGTGACTGACGCCAGGGGCACCAACGGCTGACACCCGATTGCCAGGGACACTAGTGGCTGACAACAGGGACACCAGCCGCTGACACCAGGGGTGAAAAGTTACTGACAACACACACAATCCATACACTTCATGACCTGTGGTCCTCCTGCCCGGTGGACGTGGTCTGCTTCCTGAGCGCTGCTGGAGCCGCACAAAAGATAGTAGAGACACCTGGAGCAGGAGGGAAGGTATATATATATATATATATATATATATATATATATATATATATATACCTTTGTTAATTTGTTAATATATATACCTTTGTTAATTTTCCAAAAGAAGGAACAGAGAAGGGGGCTAGGTCAGGATGTTCCCTCAGGGGCCCAGTCCTCTGTTCTCAACGCTACCTCGCTGGCGCGGGAAATGGCGAATAGTTTAAAAAAAAAAAAAAAAATATATATATATATATATATATATATATATATATATATATATATATATATATATATATATATATGCGTTAGTTATGCATTGTTTACATATAGTAATAATGATGTTTATATTGTTCTTCCATTGTGATTTTTCTTCATTTGATCTTTCCTGTATTTGCTCACACCTCTGCATGTTGTGTTTCCTCAATGCAAGATACAGATATACTGGAATGTCCGTTTTTTTTTTTTTTTCAAAAAAGAATGAAATATGTCAAGAAGTGTGGCGAGGTAAATTGCCCGAGACAGTTTATTTCTGAAGGTATTAGGACTAATATGTCTTGGGGGGGGGGGTGTTTTCCGTGGACTTCATTCGTGGATAAACCTGGCAACAGTATTATCTCTTGGTTTCCAGGTAGGTGGTGCTGGTGAGGGAGTGGGCAGTCCCTACGCTGGTGAGTGGATGGGAGAGTTTCTCTCTCTCTCTCTCTCTCTCTCTCTCTCTCTCTCTCTCTCTCTCTCTCTCTCTCTCTCTCTCTCTCTCTCTCTCTCAGAAGCTGGTTTCATCCACACCCCAGCGGGCGAGCAGTCTTCCTAATCAATTTTTTTTTTCTATCGTAGGACATATATAACTCAGGAACAAGATAGAGACCTCGCACTTACCCCCCCAATGGATGACCCCCTTGTGAAGGTGATAAAAATTAGTGGACTTTAGGGCGGGCACGTCGTTCCCTGAATATGGATGTTAAGAAAAAATATTTGCACGTACTGTACCATCATGCTGAATGATGGCACGGTCAGGGTATCAATATATCATATTGAGAAATTTTTTGGGGTGGGCGAGTAATATATATATATATTTCGTGGTAAATAAAATATATATATATATATATATATATATATATATATATATATATATATATATATATATATATATATATATATATCCTAATTGATATTACTGAACGCTCGGGCCACTTTTTTTCATCATCTTCGCCATTTACAATGGTGTTATTTACAATGGTGTTATTTATAAGTCTTCATGGAAGGACAGAAAGGGAAGCTATTATTTTTTGTTTCCCTTTGTCACATTTTATGAGCACGTATTGTTTGAGGTGGCCGTGGGAGTGGAAAGGTTTAGCGAGACTTAATTGGATGATTTTGTTTAACGAGTGGGTGGGGAAGTGGGTCTGGCGGCGGGAGGCGTCTTGCAGCGGTGGGCTATTGACTGCAGCGGAAAGACAAAAAAAAAAAAAAAAATGAAAAGAAAAGAAATCTTCATTGTTCTCAACAATGCATTGCGATTATCCGCGCTGGGTGTTGATTCATTCTCTCTCTCTCTCTCTCTCTCTCTCTCTCTCTCTCTCTCTCTCTCTCTCTCTCTCTCTCTCTCTCTCTCTCCCCGGTGGGTGGGTAGTGGGGCAGGCGGGGATCGACCAGGGAGGCATATTAATTACCAGGTACTGGCAACGCACCTGGGTATCGGGAGGTCTACCGCTGACGGCAGTGAGGGAGCACTTCATTGGCTCTCGAGTGTCACTCCTCTGACCGAGGTATAACTGTTTCTTTCTGCCTCAACCCACACGTGGGCTGCTGGCCTTCAGTCCGTGAATATACATACAGTCTCCCAATCCCCCCCCCCCCCCCCCCACGTAACACTTGACAGCACGTAACTCGCACTTGACACTGTCGCACGTAACTCACACGACTCGCTCCTCGTCACTCTTAAGGGATTTCAGTGCAGAGCGCCACGGCAGCCCCTCCCATCCGGCACAGTTGCGTGGTAATCACTTGTAAATAAGTACGTAAGTAAATAAGTAAGTAAATAAGAAAGGGATTAAGTATATAAGGAAGTAAGTAAGTACTGTCCTTCATGGCACCGTCATTGGTACTCATAGGTAGACAGGTATTGTACCTCTTCCTTCTTTCATTTCTTCCTTCTTTCATTTCGTAATGTCCATTGTTATTTTTCCCCTTAATCTGGGTGTGTGCATTGTCGCCTATGTTGAATGTCATTGACCTCGCCCGCCACAGGAAGCTTCCGGAGACTGACCTGTTATAGCGGCCAGTTCCTGTGTGCCAGTTATGTGGGAACTGTTTAGAACTCGTCCGTTCCTGTTCTTTGTCCGTGGTCATGTTGTTATGTTGTTCTGTTGTGTTGAATGATTATAATGATTTATTTTGTATATGATGTATCGTTACTGCATTGTTTGTTCACTGTTTGTTCATTATGTATTACTAGTCTTTATTGGATTGATAGCCCGTCTGTGGACATATGATTTATTTTTTTCATTATCATGAATTAGATAATGAAATAAGATGCATATACTCTCTCTCTCTCTCTCTCTCTCTCTCTCTCTCTCTCTCTCCATGGTCTGGCTTAGGTAAGCACAGGCCACCTGGGTGCTCAAACCCGCATAGATTCGAATCCTGGTCCCGGGAGCTGTTCCACAGTCCACCCAGCTCTTCTTCCTTCCGAAGGACATAGTCGATAAATTGGGTAACCGAATTAGGCTGGGGTGTGCGGGTGTAGGTGCTGTGGGGGTGGGATGTGTGTGTGTGTGTGTGTGTGTGTGTGTGTGTGTGTGTGTACATACGTTACAAATAAAGACATGGTACATATACACAAGGTTAAGAGACGGGGCGACACAAGTGTGAAACTGGATCTCCGTAACATACAACTAAGTCAATCACACACACACACACACACACACACACACACACACACACACACACACACACACACGCTAGACAGTGTTCGATCCAAGACACAACTGTCTTCCCTGCTTTGTCCGATGGTAAGTGGAACCTATCGAAACATGACGAGACTCGGCCAGTGACGTCACGTGGTTGGTTGGTATACCTGGTTAGTCGCAAGTTTCGGGGGACCCAGTCGGATAACGTTTTTGAAACGTTGGAGGACGATCGCTCCTCGTGATATGGAAACCGGACAGCTGAGCCATACTTGATGTGGAACGACGTAGGTTGAAGGGTAGTCATGAATGAGGAGGGTGTCTACAGACGTCGAAATGGCTGGCAGTCGTCCACTACCTCCACTGTGTTACGTTATCACTTGAGAGAGTTTTACGTAAGATGATGCACCGTCGGGGGACTGGTATGGTGACCGAAGCTTGTGCGAACCGTGGTCGAGCATGGTCCACGTCTGCGTCTCAAAATACCTACGTATACCGTCCGTACGACGCAGGACACACAGACACACACACGATCTGATGGGTTCAGGGATACTCTGTGGATGTGTATAAACGATGGACGATGTTGGGGGTCTGTTCATAGACCTGACATAGACTCAGTCTACACACACGTGTTGCTCATATGAGAAGGACTGAAGTCCGCACGGGGAATATCTAAGCAACACTGAACTACAGTAAATAGTCATCTGGCCTCATGTCCCGCGGGTACCGGGCCTGCCACGTGTGAATGTGTGTCAGACACACGTGTGTAGGACTGGCTCAACCTTTCCCTTTTAAGCCTTGACCAAACCCAGGGAAGATGGTTGTGTCTGTGGTTGTACCTCCCTTACTATGTGTGCGAAGCCTCCCACCGTATTGTTAATAAGAAGCGGGTGTTCTCAGTAGCTACAGCAGCTGGCGAGAGAGAGAGAGAGAGAGAGAGAGAGAGAGAGAGAGAGAGAGAGAGAGAGAGAGAGAGAGAGAGAGAGGTTTGACCACCTGCATATGTGCAGTCTTGGCGTGGCATTAGTTTATTGTTCTGACTCTCATGTTTTGCAGTGTATTGTGCTGTACGTACGTGCATACTCCTGGCTTGGCATGGTGGTTTATTGTTTCTGAGGTTTGTTGGTATGTCGGCAGTTTATTATGATTATCCTGCACGTTGCTTGTCAGGTGGGGTCCTTAAGGGGATGGTCAAGGGATAGAATCCCTCACATTACCTCCAGTATAACATGTTTGGACTTCTCAAGGCTCGTTATTCCTTCCGCAACTGGGTCTGAGGCTTACCTGTTCCTCCTCTGATCACTCGTTCTGTTTGAGGCGGCCGCCCGCAGCCGGACGTATTTTCATAATTGTGTGACAAATCAGAATGGTTCGTAATATTTTTTTCTTTTTCCAATTCCTTCTGGTAGCTTTGAAAGTGTTCCCTCGAGTGTTGCTGACGTTTGCAGGACTGCTTCGGAGGGACAGATTGTGGAAAGTTTAGTGAAACGAAACCACTGAGGGTGTAATGTGGTTGACTGGTGTGTGGCGTTGGCTAGCAGTGTGTGTGTGTGTGTGTGTGTGTGTGTGTGTGTGTGTGTGCTTGTAAGAGAGAGAGAGAGAGAGAGAGAGAGAGAGAGAGAGAGAGAGAGAGAGAGAGAGAGAGCTGTAGAATATTTGTTTTTCTTCGTTACTCCCTGTACAGTCATTCAATCCCTCCCACGATCGCCTCTCTCGCTCTTAGCCTCCTTTCCCCTTCCCCCCCCCCTCTCTCTCTCTCTCTCTCTCTCTCTCTCTCTCTCTCTCTCTCTCTCTCTCTCTCTCTCTCTCTCTCCCTTTCCCACTACCTTTGTTCTATCTTCTCCTCCTCCTCCTGTTCCTGTATCATCCTCAACCGCTCCACGTCTTTCCACCCTCCCCTCTCCCTCAGTCCCTCCCTCTCCTCACTCCCTCCCTCTCCTCACTCCCTCCCTCTCCTCACTCCCATATCTTCCATCTCAGTCTTCCTCCACCATTCATCCCTTATTCCTTCCCCTTAACTTACTGCGCCTCCTCCTTTTCTTCTTTCTCTTCAACGTTTCACCTCATTTCTCTTCTTCTCCCTCTTCCCCCTCCCCCCTTCCCCTCAGCCTCCCTCCTCTTCCTCTCCCCTACAGATCCCCCGACCCCTCCTCACCATCAGTGTCAGGTAAGGCTTATAATGTCACAGAAAAACTAACGTAAGTTTGGCCGAGAATGTAATTATGGCTGAGCTGTTTGTAAAGCGTTCCCCCTGCTGCTCCTTATTACAGGAGAGAGAGAGAGAGAGAGAGAGAGAGAGAGAGAGAGAGAGAGAAGGGCTGATGCGAGGAGAGCAATTGAGATAGGTGAATGTTTTATATGGAAGCTAGAGAGGATTTACCCGGATTTATCAAGGACTTTTAAAGGGATTTAAAGGAGATTCTTTTCGAGATTTTTTTTATAATTTGTTATGCAGGATTACGAGTGGGATTTAGCGAAGATATACTTGGGGTTTAATGGAGTGTTCGTCGGATTATGGAAGGTATTGCATGGGATTTATCAAATATTTTTTATGGGATTACATGAATATACTTTGGGATTAAGTGGAAAAATTCACTTGGCATTCGGTGAAGGTATCAGATTACATTTAGTAAATGTTTCCTGGGATCTAGAGATTTGATTTGGGATTTATTGGGGATTGACAGGATTTGATGAGTCTATACGGTTTTGTACAGGATTTTGAAAATATGTACGTAAGATTTAGAAAACATTTTCACTTGGATTTTCAGTAAATTATGCTCTGTATTTTACAAAAGAATTTGGGATGCACAGAGGGATTTCTGTCCCAGATATGGCGATTTTCATGGGATTTAGAGAACATAGAGGGATTTCTGTCCCAGGTATAATTTTCGTGGGATTTAGAGAACATAGAGGGATTTCTGTCCCAGATATGGAGATTTTCATGGGATTTAGAGAACATGTGTGGGGTTCATAGAAGTCTTTGCGTGGGATTTACTGTTCAAATGTGGGTCGGAACGTGGGATTTAGAGAGGATTTTCGTGGAAATTTCAAATGGAACCTTGTAGGATTTACTTGGGATTTATCGGAAATATTATGAGGATTTTATTGGGGGTCTGTATATTGAACATTCAGGGAGGATTTGATTGGGATTTCGCATGTATTTCATGGGATTTAGAGGCGGATTTAACCGGTTTCGACCTCGGCTTCACGTTTCAGTCATTATCCAAGACGCTGATTCAAGGCTCAGGCTTTCACATGTAGTGTTACATTATTTCATATTCATTATCTTTACCATTTTCAATGTAATCGTTCATCGTAAGTGTTCGTTTTCGTTTCGAGATTACATAGAGTAATGTGATCCCAGATCACGTAGAGTAATGTGATCCCAGATCCGAATTCCATTTTTTTTCCTCGCATTATGAATCTAGTTTTGATAAAGGCGCGTCAGTTTTCAAGTTTCCGTTTCCGGAGATGGCTAGCTTCCCTTTTGGAGACATTCCTGGAGAGGAGTCGAACCTGGAGTTTTAGCAAGATTACCCAAGATGACGTGGCGATTGATCGTGGCCAAAGCAGTTTTAAGGTGGAGGAAGGTCGGTGTAATTGTCCTCTGTATGGAGAGTTGAGAAAAGGGGGTAATGCAGTGATTTCATCTCGTGTAGTGCATAAAACCACGTGGATTGGGAGGCAGATGCTCTCTTGTTCTATGTACAAGACGACTGAGTACTATCCTTTCCTGGGTTTTACCTAATCAACTTGACAAGAACATAGTTCTCAAGGCATCAGGTCGGATGGGTTCGGGTACCGGAATGATCAGGGTGTTCGTCCAGGAGGTGGGTAGAACTCCTGTCACATGGCTCACGTTGCACAGCGCATGATGACGATGGTCGAGGACGCTGCGCAGGAGCCATGAGGCATCACAGGTGCCACCACCCTCTCATGGGGGACTTTGCCCCCAGTCAGGAGTGCGTCAGCTTCAGATTCAGTGGAGGGAATGTCGCAGTCGTCATGCACGACCCTTGTTTTCATCTTGAAGGGGATTAGTCTCTCTCTGTGTTCATGTCTGAGATTTGGCTTTTTGCGTGCCTCTCAAACGGTAGATTTACAGAACTAGAGTGAGGGATCCTGGTATTATGAGAAGGTCGTTGGTTCTCTGAAAAGGGTTTGGATGGGAGGCTTGCCTGGTTTACCTACCCTTGATTTTGGTAATGTGTATCCACGCTCTAATGATAGGTATATGGGTGTTCAGCCCCTTAACAAATGTGTTTCCCCATTTAGATTGTCTAGAAGTTCAGTCATTCGCTGGCGGGCAGTTGGTTAAGGGTAGACTGGGTTAGTTCCAGCATTCCTGGTTTTCGTGATCGCCTGTAAGCTGGTTCGATTCTCTCTGGGAGAGACTTATAATTCTTGAGTTGTGGATCACTGTAGTTGGCGTGATGTATGCTTGGGTTAGGACGGCACGTGTAACATGGGTCTGCTAATCCACCCGTCCTGGTGGTTCTGAGTATTGGTGATAGTTTGGAGTGGGTCGTTACGAAAGGCATCCGCAGTGCTGCTGGGCTGGTGGAACTTATGCCGGGCGAGCATAGGAGAAATAAAAGGTCTTGACGCTGACCATCCGGGATTTTGAGCCGTTTTCGTTGGAACTATTCGCCAGGGAGGATGGTATTGATGTTGGCTAGCCCAGGATGGTGATCACCCAACGTATCGTGAACAAAGGTGGAAGAATGTGTAGCAAGAGAGGTGTTGAAACCTACACATAGATCGTGGACCTCACCATGGACATGAGTTGGCTGTGGGTCCTCCCCTACCAGCTGTACACTATCACGGGTGTACAAAAGTTTTAACAGCTGCTGCCCATCAGGATTAGTGTGGTGTGAATTAGCAGTCAGTCGTGTGTAGCGTAAGAATCTCCTTTTTGTAAGAGTTGGTTCTGAATGGATACATTGGTGGGAGGTCCGCTATATTAAGCATACCAGGTGGTGCATATACGATGTAGCACAGAAGACGTGAGTTGCATGACCCAGGATCATAACAAGTGAGGTGAGGCAGTTTTGGTGGTACTGACCCGCCGGGACTCTTCGTTCATGTAGGCACATTATGGGGTCGGTGGTAGAGCTTTATGGTGAGGGGTCAGGTAACCACCTTCCCTCCTGAGGGAGGGAAGCAGTGTCCCAGCTCGGGATTGTTCAGGTGTTGTCAGCCACTTTGCTGTTTTGTTCAGTAATGTATCAACACAAAAATGACTGGTTGTGGTATCGATCTCTACGTACACTCTTGAGGTGATCAGTACATAAATGAATTTCTTTACCAGTAAAGAAAGTAGTCTTTTTTTTTTACCTGCGTTGTTATCATTAATGACTAAAAAATCACTGACTGGCACCCTGTAAGATTATACAGGGAGAGGTGCTTTTGTATAGCGATACACACACTTCGCTAGCGTCCCTAGGGAGGGGAGGTTGGGTGGCGCATGTGGTAACGGGACCTGGGAGGAACGAAGGACACTTTCTTCCACACGATCACTTTTCTTTTTCTTTACGTTGAAGGCTCCAGTGACGAAGAAAAGTCCACATCAGCACCGGGGTTTAATTGAAATATGGAGAGGATGATGAAAGGGAGAATGAAGGGACAAAGGAAAGTATTTGCGTACTTCGGAGGAGGTGAAAGAATTGTCTTTTGCAGTGAGCCAGGTCATAGTCATTGGAAAAGACACGAGAAGTGGAGAGTTCCAAAGCTTCGACGTGTAGGGAAAGACACACAAAAATGCCCCACCCTTGAGTTGCCAGCGGCCACATAGTAATCATGTGAGGCAGCAGCTTGCCGAGTATTGCGTGGTCTAGCTCGTGGTGGGGGCACACAAGCAGCCAGCTCTCGGGAGCAAGAACAAAAGTAATACCTATAGAAGAGGGAGAATGAACCAGCATTGTGGTGTAGGGCAAGGGGGTCAAGTCTTGAAGTTAGCGTGGGACAGTTTGTAAGTCTGGCCGCTTTTGACTGAACTCCGTCAAGTAAGGATACAGAGCCAGAACCACCCCAGATGTGGGGGCAGTGCTCCATACAAGGACGAATCAATCTTTTGTAGGAACGGAGCAGCTGTTGGGTAGAAAGGGGCACCCAGTTTCTAAAGAGGCAGATATAGCTACTTTCGTAAAGTGGGGTTTCCAATATAGAGTGGATGTTGCAGTATTACTATATTACCAAGTATGCAAAGGATCTGACATTCACATTTGGAAACCTCTCCTCCCTCAGACACTCATTCAGCATTTATCACTGCCCGTAATCGCTGCAGGTACGTTATACGCGAGGCAAAGCGTTCCTTTATCAGTTCCTCGTCATCCACTTGCGTCTTTCTGGTGTTTAGCTGAGGGCATCTCTAACAACTTCTGTCGCTCTACCTTTCCCTTACTGTTCAATTCTGGCGACACTAGAGCTGTCTCTCACGTAGTTTTATAGCTGTCAACTAAATTTCTCCTCTTACTGTACCTTAGATGAATGAACATTTCTTCACTCCCCCTGTTGCTCCTCTTACTAATCCTATGCCCCTTCCCGTAATTTTTTCGGACTGTCCGAAAAGTGCTTCTTTCCCTGGACACAGGCAAGGCTTATGGTCCTGATGGCATTCGTCCCCGTGTACTGAAAGTGTGTTCCCCTGAACTTGCACCCGTGCTTGCTCGTCTGATCCGTTTCTATTTAAAAAACAAAACTCTTCCTTCTTAGGAAGCATGCATGGGTACATCCCATCCCTAAGAAGTGTGATCGTTCTAATCTCTCGAACCATCGTCCCGTTTCCAAAGTCTTTGAATCCTTCCTCAACTTCCATATCATCAGACATTTTTAATCTCGCAGTCTTCTCTATCATTACATGGATCCATAAGGGAACATCCACGGGTAATATCCTTAACTGTCTTCACCAACGTCTAGTCATCATCCCTGAAAGACTAAGGGGAATCTACGTATTGCCCTTGATGTATCCAAAGCTTTTGACAGATTGTGTCATCGGGGTCTCATCATCTCTGAGCTCCCTTCTTTTGGCTCTCCTCCTTGACTTTGTTCCCTCGTATCTATCTTCCTCTCTGGCCGATCTGTCTCCGTGTTTGTTGATGGATCAATCTCTTCCCCTTTCTCATTCAGCATCGGTGTGCCTCAAAGTTCTGTCCTGTCTCCCACACCTTTTCTCCTTTTTTATCAACGATTTCCTTTCTTGTACAAATATGCAAATGCACTGATATGTTGGTGACTCATCACTGCATTGCTGTACAGTCTTCAATTCTTCCCCTTCTTCTCTAGCTCAATCTGTATCTCGTCTCAACAGAGCTTCCTCATTAAACTCAGACTTGGATTAGGATTTTTCATCGTGGTAGACGAAATCTGGTTATGTTCAGTGCCATAAAGATGCAGGGCCTACCCATCTCTAAATAGAAAACTTCTCTCTCATAACTTTCCTATCTCATTCGAGGGTTCTATGATTTCACCCGTTAAACTCAGTGAACGTATTTGGTATTACTGTAACATCCACACTTTTGAGTCGAAAGCGGCCCAACTTATCAACTGTCTCAGGCTAACAAAACAAAGAAAAAATAAATTGACCCACTTGCCTTTCGCCGCGATAATGATTCACTTTCCCTTTTCCATAGGTATTGATTTGGTTTTCGCTCCCGGGTGCTGGCTGCTTTTGTGCCCCCCCACCACTAGTTAGACCACGCAATACTCGGCGAACTGAAGCGTCACGTGATTACTATATGGTCTTTCGCAACTCGGTGGTGGGCCGTTTAGATAATTGTTTCTTTCCTACACCTCGAGGCTTTGGAATTCTGTAACCACTCACGGCTCTTCTCATAACTATGACCTCACTCACTATATAAAACAAATTTTCCACTTTTCCAAAATTCGCAAATACTTTCTCCCATTTCCCCTTTCATGAACGTCTCTGTATTTCAATTGAGACCCGGCCTTGACGTGGACTTTTGCCGGTCACTGGTGCCTCCAATATATATATATATATATATATATATATATATATATATATATATATATATATATATATATATATATATATATATATACATATATATATATATATATATATATATATATATATATATATATATATATATATATATATATATATGTATATATATATATATTATCCCTGGGGATAGGGGAGAAAGAATACTTCCCACGTATTCCCTGCGTGTCGTAGAAGGCGACTAAAAGGGAAGGCAGCGGGGGGCTGGAAATCCTCCCCTCTCATTTTTAGTTTTCCTAATGAAGGAACAGAGGAGGGGGCCAAGTGAGGATATTCCCTCAAGGACTCAGTCCTCTGTTCTTAACGCTACCTTGCTGACGCGGGAAATGGTGAATAGTATGAAAAAAAAAAAAAAAATATATATATATATATATATATATATATATATATATATATATATATATATATATATATATATATATATATATATCTTTCTCCCCTATCCCCAGGGATAATATATATATATATACATATATATATATATATATATATATATATATATATATATATATATATATATATATATATATATATATAAAATGAGAATTGCATTGATAATAGTAAGATGTAATCTAAAGAGGTCACATAACGGCAGCCACCACCTACCAAAATAACCCAAACCACAGTTTAGTGTTTTCCGATATTCAACTCCACCCGGGCTAAATCAGCTGACGGCAACAGCTGATCCATGCCCCGAGAGAGGCTGCCGTCTGGGGGTCCGGTTCGCGGCCGTGTTGTCCCCGTTTATTTCCATCGTGGAGACCCCGTCTGAGGGCAGAGAGAGAAGCCGTGGGGAGCATGATGGGGGTCTACCTCAGCGCTGTTACCGTAAGGCTCTGGCACCCTGGCGTGAAGATCTTGGCCATCATCAGTTGGTTGACGAGTACGGTAACCTGTAGTGGCGCGTAGGAACGACCAAGATGCTGGTGTTTGTATGTACAGAGAGATGGAGCCGTGACGTCATGGCTTGCGAAATACGAAAGATGGGGATCACTGGTGAGACTGGAAGGGGGGATACACAACTACACCTGGAAGCTTTGGAATTCTCCACCCTCTCATGTCTTCCCCAGTGACTATGACCTGGTACATCTAAACAGACAGGCTTATGACTTCCTCCAGAATTCGTGAATACTTTCCCTTGTTTCTTCTTATTTGTTCCCAATGTTTCGACTGAGGTTAGGGCCTCGATGTGGACTTCTGTCCGCGACTGAGGCCTCCAACTTAGGGAAAAAAAGAAAGAAAAAAAAGAGAGAAGTGGACAGATAGTAACCTCTTGAACACGATGGTACGACTTTGACCAGATGTTTAAAAGTGAGGTCACAGGTCACTCCTATTGTATCCAAGGATCGTACCTCCTTACTCAGGTTATATATATATATATATATATATATATATATATATATATATATATATATATATATATATATATATAGAAGGCGACTAAAAGGGGAGGGAGCGGGGGGCTAGAAGTCCTCCCCTCTCGTTTTTTTTTTTAATTTTCCAAAAGAAGGAACAGAGAATTGGATCAGTTGAGGGTATTCCCTCAAAGGCCCAGTCCTCTGTTCTTAACGCTACCTCGCTAATGCGGGAAATGGCGAATAGTTTGAAAGAAAGAAAGAATATATATATATATATATATATATTGTTCTTGGACATTCGCATGTTTACCAAATGGCGTGCTAGCTACGTCTCTTCGTTGTAAATCAACTGACTGTTATATTTCTCTCTTGTGTCTCCCCTGATAATGTGATTATTACACGAAAGTGCACCTGGGAACTTATCGTGTTTCGTTTTCCCCGTGGACTTATAGGAATATACTTGATCACGCGCAAAATTAAGATACTTTCCAATATATGTATATATATATATATATATATATATATATATATATATATATATATATATATATATATATTCTAATAGTATTTCATGTATTTATTTTGTAGCAAGATTTGTTGGCTATCGTGCGACTGTCAGTAAAGGCCAACATGTCATTATTAAATACATCATTATTCTACATACTCTGCTGCCCTGCACCCTGGCCTGGCACTGTTTTCCCTTCCAAAGTCAACAGAGTTGTTTTTTATTCCACTTGTCAACACTTGGGGGAATTTGCCCCGGGGGAAGATCTTTGAATAGTCGTCTGGTTCGTTTGTTTATTGGACTTGAAACACGTAACACCCTCCAGCCGACGCCGTATAAACAATTGTGTCTGTCACATGACTTCAGTTTTACGTAAATGGTTGTTGTTTTCCGTTCAGTCCTTGTACAGGTATAGCGCACGTTGCGAGGGTGGTGCGCGTGAGGCTGCAGCTTTAGGGAACTCGAATTTCCTTAATTGTGGGAACTTTAATTCGTGAAGATTAAGTTCTGATTGTGTTTTGCGGCGACGAGGAGTGTTGCCCGTCTTTCTTAAAGTAGTGAGGTGACTATGAAGAATGAGGGACGAGGCAGAGTGAAGGACGAGGCTATATTGAGAGACAACATAGTGTGAGGGACGAGGTAGAGTGAAGGACGAGGCTGCATTGAGAGATGAGATAGTGTGAGGGACGAGGTAGAGTGAAGGACGAGGCTACACTTAGAGACGAGATAGTGTGAGAGACGAGGTAGAGTGAAGGACGACGCTACATTGATAGACGAGGTAGAGTGGAGGACTAGGCTACACTGAGAGACGAGATAGAGTGAGGGACGAGATAGAGTGAAGGACGAGGCTACACTTAGAGACGAGATAGTGTGAGAGACGAGGTAGAGTGAAGGACGACGCTACATTGATAGACGAGGTAGAGTGGAGGACTAGGCTACACTGAGAGACGAGATAGAGTGAGGGACGAGGTAGAGGGAAGAGAAACTAGAATTGATAAGGCGACATAAGGGAGGAGAATGAAGTTAAGGAGCAGTTATCACTCATCTTTGATTGGGAAGAGAGAGGTTAGGAGGGAGGCGGAAGAGGGTACCTGGGTGCACATGGGAAGGACAGATGATAAGAGACCTGACGATCAATGACAGCGTTATCTACTGTCTCTCATTGGGATAAGAACAGGATAGTAAAGCAGATTCCACCTTCCCAACAGATCTCTCTCTCGGGTTCAGCTGCTGGTATAGAAAAAAAAAAAATGGGAAGAAACACCATGCAGGATGGAGAAGGTATACTGATATGGGTATTCTATATGAAAGAGGGAACAGAAAAAAAAAAAAGTGACCTGCTTCATAGAGACACAGACATAATTCAACTCGTTCTTCTTGAAACAGAACTGTCTGCTGATAATACATTGTTGGAATATTCGTCTAGCTTTGGCTTAATCACACTGGTGTTTTTTTTTTTTTTCTTCATTTCTTTCATCAGGTGAGTGATAGGTTAGTTACCCCAGTACTACCTCTTCATTTTGTCGTCATAACATTATATCTGGTCATTGAGACTCCATCTTATGTGAGGAAATCTTTACGATGGTGTGTTGTTGAAATCATTTTAGAATTTTGAAAACATCTGTGTAAGATTTGCTCGGTTTCCGAGTCTGTCTTCATAAAGCTTATTCCTGAGTGACGGAATCAGTCACGTTGCTCGTCTCTGAAACCATTTTGGTTCTTCATCTTTGATTCATATTTGACGACCATTTTCTCTGATGAGGTCTGATCAGGGCGATATAAAGAGTTAATATTACATCCTTTGTTTTGAACCTCACACATTTCCTTTGTTGTATGGTGTTCAGCATTTTCAATTCTGCTTTAGGTCATTATTGACATGATCACTCCCAAGATATATTTCTTCGTTTTCTTCTGTCTGGGGTTTGCCGAGCAGGTTTGTTGAGAGTGGTCAAAATATTTATCCGTCAAGTGCGTTGATATGTATTAGTCTGTGTTGAAGTCCATTTATCTTGCTTCTCACTACTCCGTCCGTTAGTCTTAATCACCCTCTGGATCTTCAGCCAGTCTGACTGGGCTGTTGTGTTTGCTCATCTCGTGCCTCCCACAGGTTTCGACGGATCTACGGGCGAGTCTTGTCTCCAGGTCGTTGTCGTGGGTGACTAGATAACATGGGTCTCAGGACTATACCTTGTGGTTACCCCAGTCGTCACGTGAAGGTAGTCCACGTGTTGATACCACGTATTTTGTCATGTTCGTGAGCCACTCTACGATCCACACACATATTCGATTTCCTTTTTACGTGGGCTTTATTTTGACACAGCTTTACGACAGGCTAAGCAGAGTAACACCAGAATTTGACACAGCTTTACGACACTCTAAGCAGAGTAACACCAGAATTTGACACAGCTTTACGACACTTTAAGCAGTGTAACACCAGAATTTGACACAGCTTTACGACACTCTAAGCAGTGTAACACCCAAATTTGATCCAGCTTTACGACAGGCTAAGCAGTGTAACACCAGAATTTGACACAGTTTCACCACAGTCTAAGCAGTGTGACACCAGAATTTGACACAGTTTCACCACAGTCTAAGCAGTGTGACACCAGAATTTGACACAGTTTCACTACAGTCTAAGCAGTGTGACACCAGAATTTGACACAGTTTCACCACAGTCTAAGCAGTGTGACACCAGAATTTGACACAATTTCACCACAGTCTAAGCAGTGTGACACCAGAATTCACTCGATTCGTTTAACATTTTTTTTTTCCATGTTGATGGTCGGCTATCATTGTATTTTGAGATTTAACGATTTCTTCCCTAAATTACTTGTTGCAAGAATTGTCGTAGGACCGAAGTAAGGGAACAGGACGGGAATATGAAGTGTATTTCTGACTTATTTTTTATTCTCCCTTTAGACTGGGTGTTACATTATTAAGTTTCCCAATCTCCTGGCACTTTGCCTTCGTATAGTGATCTGCTGAATATTTTAAGTGGTGGGGAACAGCAATTTCCCAGCTGAGTCGTTCAGATTTTCCTTCTCTTTTTTTTTTCCTAACCAAGTCATGACAGTTTTCATTTTTCCAGTGTGTCGTCCCCCTCGGTGCCCAGGGGGAGTTTCGCTTTTCTGCTGTATATTTCCGAATTTTCAGCCGTAAACACAGTATCGAAATGCAGCGCTTGGCTAGATGGGAAGCAGTCTCTCTATTCTGGCTAGTTAAGGGAATGTGGAGACCTCATTGCAAAGTAGGAGTAAGTATAGGAGTGAGTTAGTTAATGTTCCTTTAATGAGTGGTGAGTTATCATATATATATTATCCGTGGGGATAGGGGAGAAAGAATACTTTCCACGAATTCCCTGTGTGTCGTAGAAGGCGACTAAAAGGGAAGGGAGCGGGAGGCTAGAAATCCTCCCCTCTCAGTTTTTTTGTTTTTTTTTTAATTTTCCAAAAGAAGGAACAAAGAAAGGCGGCCAGGTGAGGATATTCCCTCAAAGGCCCAGTCCTCTGTTCTTAACGCTACCTCGCTAATGCGGAAAATGGCGAATAGTATGAATATGTGGAAGTCGAGAACATTATCTCGGAAAGCAAAAATGGGTATGTTTGAAGGAATAGTGGTTCCAACAATGTTGTATGGTTGCGAGGCGTGGGCTGTGGATAGAGTTGTGCGCAGGAGGATGGATGTGCTGGAAATGAGATGTTTGAGGACAATGTGTGGTGTGAGGTGGTTTGATCGAGTGAGTAACGTAAGGGTAAGAGAGATGTGTGGAAATAAAAAGAGTGTGGTTGAGAGAGCAGAAGAGGGTGTTTTGAAGTGGTTTCGGCACATGGAGAGAATGAGTGAGGAAAGATTGACCAAGAGGATATATGTGTCGGAGGTGGAGGGAACGAGAAGAGGGAGACCAAATTGGAGGTGGAAAGATGGAGTGAAAAAGATTTTGTGTGATCGGGGCCTGAACATGCAGGAGGGTGAAAGGAGGGCAAGGAATAGAGTGAA
Organism: Panulirus ornatus; assembly: GCF_036320965.1. NCBI lineage: Eukaryota > Metazoa > Arthropoda > Malacostraca > Decapoda > Palinuridae > Panulirus > Panulirus ornatus. Next base: position 20,644,854 of record NC_092230.1, on the reverse strand, counting down.
TTGGAGCGATGTGGTATACCGGGGTTGACGTGCTGTCAGTGGATTGAATCAAGGCATGTGAAGGGTCTGGGGTAAACCATGGAAAGCTGTGTAGGTATGTATATTTGCGTGTGTGGACGTATGTATATACATGTGTATGGGGGGGGTAGGGCCATTTCTTTCGTCTGTTTCCTTGCGCTACCTCGCAAATGCGGGAGACAGCGACAAAGTATAATAAAATAAATAATATATATAAATATATATATATATATATATATATATATATATATATATATATATATATATATATATATATATATATATATATAAGTGAGAGGGTTAGGGAAAATGATTTGGTAAACAGAGAAGAGGAAGTGAAAGCTTTGCGGAAGATGAAAGCCGGCAAGGCAGCAGGTTTGGATGGTATTGCAGTGGAATTTATTAAAAAAGGGGGTGACTGTATTGTTGACTGGTTGGTAAGGTTATTTAATGTATGTATGACTCATGGTGAGGTGCCTGAGGATTGGCGGAATGCGTGCATAGTGCCATTGTACAAAGGCAAAGGGGATAAGAGTGAGTGCTCAAATTACAGAGGTATAAGTTTGTTGAGTATTCCTGGTAAATTATATGGGAGGGTATTGATTGAGAGGGTGAAGGCATGTACAGAGCATCAGATTGGGGAAGAGCAGTGTGGTTTCAGAAGTGGTAGAGGATGTGTGGATCAGGTGTTCGCTTTGAAGAATGTATGTGAGAAATACTTAGAAAAGCAAATGGATTTGTATGTAGCATTTATGGATCTGGAGAAGGCATATGATAGAGTTGATAGAGATGCTCTGTGGAAGGTATTAAGAATATATGGTGTGGGAGGAAAGTTGTTAGAAGCAGTGAAAAGTTTTTATCGAGGATGTAAGGCATGTGTACGTGTAGGAAGAGAGGAAAGTGATTGGTTCTCAGTGAATGTAGGTTTGCGGCAGGGGTGTGTGATGTCTCCATGGTTGTTTAATTTGTTTATGGATGGGGTTGTTAGGGAGGTGAATGCAAGAGTTTTGGAAAGAGGGGCAAGTATGAAGTCTGTTGGGGATGAGAGAGCTTGGGAAGTGAGTCAGTTGTTGTTCGGTGATGATACAGCGCTGGTGGCTGATTCATGTGAGAAACTGCAGAAGCTGGTGACTGAGTTTGGAAAAGTGTGTGGAAGAAGAAAGTTAAGAGTAAATGTGAATAAGAGCAAGGTTATTAGGTACAGTAGGGTTGAGGGTCAAGTCAATTGGGAGGTGAGTTTGAATGGAGAAAAACTGGAGGAAGTGAAGTGTTTTAGATATCTGGGAGTGGATCTGGCAGCGGATGGAACCATGGAAGCGGAAGTGGATCATAGGGTGGGGGAGGGGGCGAAAATTCTGGGGGCCTTGAAGAATGTGTGGAAGTCGAGAACATTATCTCGGAAAGCAAAAATGGGTATGTTTGAAGGAATAGTGGTTCCAACAATGTTGTATGGTTGCGAGGCGTGGGCTATGGATAGAGTTGTGCGCAGGAGGATGGATGTGCTGGAAATGAGATGTTTGAGGACAATGTGTGGTGTGAGGTGGTTTGATCGAGTGAGTAACGTAAGGGTAAGAGAGATGTGTGGAAATAAAAAGAGCGTGGTTGAGAGAGCAGAAGAGGGTGTTTTGAAGTGGTTTGGGCACATGGAGAGGATGAGTGAGGAAAGATTGACCAAGAGGATATATGTGTCGGAGGTGGAGGGAACAAGGAAAAGAGGGAGACCAAATTGGAGGTGGAAAGATGGAGTGAAAAAGATTTTGTGTGATCGGGGCCTGAACATGCAGGAGGGTGAAAGGAGGGCAAGGAATAGAGTGAATTGGAGCGATGTGGTATACCGGGGTTGACGTGCTGTCAGTGGATTGAAGCAGGGCATGTGAAGCGTCTGGGGTAAACCATGGAAAGCTGTGTAGGTATGTATATTTGCGTGTGTGGACGTATGTATATACATGTGTATGGGGGGGGGGGGCCATTTCTTTCGTCTGTTTCCTTGCGCTACCTCGCAAACGCGGGAGACAGCGACAAAGTATAATAATAAAAAATAAATATATATATATAATATATATCGACCAACCCTCAGGGGAGGATGAACAGCTGGGTTGACTGTGGACAGACTGCCGCAACCTATGCGCTCGACCCTGACCGACCCGTGGATGCGTCACGGACAGGAACGCTAAACGCTATACCACGGGAGTGTCTGAATATACTGTAAACCAACAGGATCAAGATATATATATATATATATATATATATATATATATATATATATATATATATAGATAGATAGATAGATAGATAGATAGATAGATAGATAGATAGGATGGACTTGATCAGAGCCTCAGCTGCCCCGTGCCGTCTCAGCTAACATAAAATCTTCAAGTTTCAGTAAATCATTGATTACGGTTGGCATCCACCGCTCTGGCTCCTCTCTTACACAACCCACCTCTTCACCGTTCTGGGAACGCTGATTCACCAGGGGCAAGAGTGCTGTGTTGCTGTAGTTTCTCCATAGCATTTCAATGTGTCCAGGTTTTGAGAGCCTGATCCATATGCCTTGCCAGTGTCGCGGCGCGTTTTGTTGGAGGTTTTTAGGTATTAGGTACGGTAGGGTTGAGGGTCAAGTCAATTGGGAGGCGAGTTTGAATGGAGAAAAACTGGAGGAAGTGAAGTGTTTTAGATATCTGGGAGTGGATCTGGCAGCGGATGGAACCATGGAAGCGGAAGTGGATCATAGGGTGGGGGAGGGGGCGAAAATTCTGGGAGCCTTGAAGAATGTCTGGAAGTCGAGAACATTATCTCGGAAAGCAAAAATGGGTATGTTTGAAGGAATAGTGGTTCCAACAATGTTGTATGGTTGCGAGGCGTGGGCTATGGATAGAGTTGTGCGCAGGAGGATGGATGTGCTGGAAATGAGATGTTTGAGGACAATGTGTGGTGTGAGGTGGTTTGATCGAGTAAGTAACGTAAGGGTAAGAGAGATGTGTGGAAATAAAAAGAGCGTGGTTGAGAGAGCAGAAGAGGGTGTTTTGAAATGGTTTGGGCACATGGAGAGAATGAGTGAGGAAAGATTGACCAAGAGGATATATGTGTCGGAGGTGGAGGGAACGAGGAGAAGAGGGAGACCAAATTGGAGGTGGAAAGATGGAGTGAAAAAGATTTTGTGTGATCGGGGCCTGAACATGCAGGAGGGTGAAAGGAGGGCAAGGAATAGAGTGAATTGGAGCGATGTGGTATACCGGGGTTGACGTGCTGTCAGTGGATTGAATCATGGCATGTGAAGCGTCTGGGGTAAACCATGGAAAGCTGTGTAGGTGTGTATATTTGCGTGTGTGGACGTATGTATATACATGTGTATGGGGGTGGGTTGGGCCATTTCTTTCGTCTGTTTCCTTGCGCTACCTCGCAAACGCGGGAGACAGCGACAAAGCAAAAAAAAAAAAAAAAAAAAAAAAATTAAGTATCGGTGTCATTTTCCTTGTGATCGAGGGTGCGGTTATCAGTGAGTTACGTACAGCATTATGATCGCTGTATCTCACCTTTCGCGCACACTTCACGGGCGCTTGAATTAATTAGCTCCTCTCTTTTTGGCCATCTGAGATCTCCCTGCCCCTCGTTGTGCCTCGGATTACTTTGTGTATTGAGCAATGTTCAATTAAACCAATGTATCTGTTATCCCCGTAGTCACCTCCCTGGAAATCCCAGTGTGTGATGCGTTGTTTGAAAATATATCTCCAGCAGTTATTGCTTCCTTGTCGTATACTAAAGATTTAAACCCGTATACAAAGCTTTGTCGTTTTCTGCACATTGTTTGGGAGAGAGAGAGAGAGAGAGAGAGAGAGAGAGAGAGAGAGAGAGAGAGAGAGAGAGAGAGGGGGGGGGGGGGGGGGGGGGGATGGGAGAGGGAATGGAAAGCGAGGGGAGGAGGAGGAGAGAGAGAGAGAGAGAGAGAGAGAGAGAGAGAGAGAGAGAGAGAGAGAGAAGGGGATGGGAGAGGGAATGGAAAGCGAGGGGAGGAGATAAGAGAGAGAGAGAGAGAGAGAGAGAGAGAGAGAGAGAGAGAGAGAGAGAGAGAGAGAGAGAGATAATGAGCTAGACGTCAAAGGAGAAATTTCGGAGATAGAGAAGGGAACCCTTTATGATGGGGAAGGGGTGGATGAGGGGAAGTAAGTGGGAAGCAGCGGACTGAGATAAAAGTGAGGAGCGAGTAATAGAGAAATAATTAAGTGCAGGAGATGGTGAACAGGGCAGGGAATTAGTGAGAGGTGGTTGATTGATAGGAGAGGTAGGGTGCGGAGGAGAGAGAGAGAGAGAGAGAGAGAGAGAGAGAGAGAGAGAGAGAGAGAAGGGGCGGGGTTTGATAACTTTGCCATCAAGTACCATACTGCTCAGTACCAATCTTAAGACAGAGAATCATTTGTCAGGGATTTAGAATACGGGAGGAGAACCCCGTACGTTGTTCTCAGTGCTGCAACGTGCGTACGTACCTGGGCCGGTATTACCCACATGTTATTGTATCCAGGTTCAGGTAACAAACAGGACCCTTGACCTGGTCTTACCTGAGATTGATTTGGGATGCTCGTCTCTACCCATTTCATTATAGGGCAGAAAAGTTTTCCCCGTTCACGCTTTTCGTATAGAATTCCGATGGCGGTATTCTTTTTTTTTTTTTTCCCGTCCTAAGTAGTGTTTCTATTCGGCTTAACCTCCCTGCAGACAGTTGAGCCGGAGGGAGAGGTGGGTGGGGAGGCGCCTTATGGTTTACTGTCCCGTTCCACCGCAGTTAAGGTTATGATTGCAGATAACCTCGTCATAGAACATGATTTCTCGCGTCATCTGTTCTTCATTTGTACACTCATATCTAAGTGTGGGATCACGCTGATCAGTTGCTCCTCTGGTCAGTCAGGCTGTTTGAGGTTGCAGGACGCAGTCCTTGGCATCCCTTCACGACCTAGCTTATCAGGTTCTCTCTGTAGATATTTCTCCAAAGGGTCTTGGAATATTTTTGATATGCCATCCCTTATGTTCCTAATGCATTCAGGTTATGTGTTCATTAGCCTGAACATGATAAGTGGTGTTCACAATGTTCAGGATGTGGGGTTGTTCTTGTGGTGTTCACAATGTTCAGGATGTGGGGTTGTTCTTGTATCTCACATGGGCTCGATGTGGCTGTGGTGCCGAACTGCAACTCGGGGATTGACCAGCGGCAGGAAGGAGGTATAACGGTGGTCGTGCCATTGCAGTAGCTGCATACCGACTCAGTCGGATTTGGTCCGAGTGATGGTTTGGAGTGAGCCGGGAGGACCAGTGTGTTGACCGCCTCATGGACGGTGGTGTTCGAGGGGAGGAAGATGGTCTTGCATGCTGCCCCCTCTCTGCACCATATCCAGTCACTCATTTTTGTGCGGTGGATCAGGGAGGAAGAAGCTAGATGAACAGATCTGGGGAATTGCAGATGGATGAGGGGATGCCCTTGTGTATACGTGAGGGAGTGGAGAGGGTGTCCCATACAGTGGCTGATGTCCCATAGGACAGGGAAGGCCAAGGGTCCCAAACAGTCGTGTGAGGGGAAGGCGTCCTGTGCCGTCGGGAGGGGAAGGGAACAGGTTTCGCGCGTAAGCGGGAGAGAGGCAGGTGTCCCAAAGTGCAGGTGTCCAGCTCAGTCGAGGGAGAGGAAGGGATGGGGAGGGGGCGGATGTCCCACACAGGCAGGCAGGAGCGAGGCCAGAGAGGGGTGGCCCTCCCGGTGGGCCGGCCGTCATACTCCTTTGGCCAATGATAAGGTCCACGAGACGCTCACAGGACCAGTGGGGCGTGTTAATACCAGCTTTGGGTTGGCTGCGTGAGTGTGGGGCAGAAGTTTGAAGGCTGGGGGACGGGAAGGAAGAGGATGCGGGAGGAGGTTTGGTAAGGGGAAGAGTGAAAGGGGGAGGGGCGAAGCATTGATGGAGAAGAGGAGGAAAAGGTGTATTAAGTACAGTGGAAAAGGATTAGGTAATTGAAGCAGGAAGAGCGGAGGATGAGATAGTTGAAGAGCAGAGGATGAGATAGGTGGAAATAGTAGGATGGAGAAAAGAGAGAAGGAAGATGGAGAAGGGAGAGAAGGAAGATGAAGAAGGGAGAGAAAGATAACGCAATTGACAGTCAGGGCTGAGCAAGGCGAGGAGGGCCACTTGACCGTGTGTTGTCAGTCCCAGCGTTGATAACGGGTCGTCGTGAGGGTGGTGGACACGCACGCACCTGGTGTGGAGTGGGGTTCGAACCACACGAGCCCGGCCATTTCAAGAGCTTTTGTTTGTTTCCGTCTGACCTACTTAGAAAGTTACACAGAATCCTTGGATATCCCAAATTTCATATGTGCCATGGCGCGGTGAACCCCCGTCCCTCAAGTGTGTCCTGGGTGGGCAGGTGAAATGGGGAATCGAACCCACATGCTATTGGTCCCGTGGGGGAGGAGGGTGTGTGTGTCGACGGAGTGTTGACACACAAGGTCTTAGTGGGTCGACCTTTCCCCGAGAACCCAACGACCCGTTTAGCAGATCGTCTCTCTCTCTCTCTCTCTCTCTCTCTCTCTCTCTCTCTCTCTCTCTCTCTCTCTCTCTCTCTCTCTCTCTCTCCCGAGGATTTCCTCCGTGGTTTTAGGGGGATAGATCGTCGTGGATACTGCCATTAGTCAGTGGTTTAGTGGATTGGCTTGTTTGGCGGCGTAGAGAAAGGGTATATTGGCCGCTCGCCACCTCCCAGCCGACCGACGTCTCGGTTAGGTGTGTTCCGTCCCTTCCGTTCCTCACGGTCATTCTGCTGCACGTTCCGGTACGGGACGTACCTCGCCATGCGTCGTTTGGCTAGGCTGGTGTCTAACCCCACAGCTTGGTGGGGTGATCAAGGTGCATTATTGTTCCCCTGAGTAACCACGCTGTCTGGGCCGCAGCCCAGAGGCCCAATACGTTCTTTCCTTTTTTCTTCTCCCCACTTTGGAGGCTTCATCTGGGACTTAAGTCCACATCAAGGCCGGGCGTTAATTGAAACATAGAGAAGTTAATGATAAGGGAAAGAAAAAGACAAATGAAAATGTTTACGGATTTTAGAGGAAGTGAAAAACCTGTCTTTTAAACATGAGCCTGTTCATAGTTACTGGGGAAAGACGTGAGAGGGTAGTGAGTTCCAGAGCTTCGAGGTGTAGGGAAAGAACTAGTTATCAAATTAGCCCACCCTTGAGGTTCTGATGGACACATGATAATCATATGAGCAGCAGCTTGCCGAGGAGTGTTGCATGGTCTAGCTAGTGGTGGGGGCACACAAGCAGCCAGCTCTCGGGAGCAGAAACCAAAGTAATACTTACAGTAGAGAGAAAGTGAACCAACCTTGCGGCGTAGGACAAGAGAGTCAAGTTTGGAAGTTATCTTGGAACAGTTTATAGGTCGGACCGCTTTCGACTCAACTCGGTCAAGCAAGGATGCAGAGCTAGATCCACCTCAGATGTGAGAGCAAAGCACTCCATTGCATAAACGAAGCAACTTAACGAAAGAATTCTTTGGTTGTTGCGGGAGACACTATGGATGCAATGTTTATAGCGAGAATTTTGTTTCATTTTTCCACTGTTTGGTTCATATTATTTTCATTACTTACGGGTACAGCCCCGGACGCTTTCAGGCTGCGGATATTCTTAGCGTTATGTGACGCGCCACAACACCTCGCACCGTCCCGGTGTTACACTATAGTGTCGTCCTTGCCTCGCCAGGCGGCACTTGTCCAGCGGTAGGACCCTTACAGTATTTTCCCCGGCGTATCTGTTGTTCCCAGAAGTTATCATTTTCCGCAGATTCAATTACGGCTGTAAATTTCCCCCTTGGACGTTCTCTTAACTGCAGTATCGCTCGTGGTTAAAGGGGATGTAAGCACGGGGGGGGGCGCAGCATTGTTCTCTGGTGAATATACGAGCCTGGGGAAGTGTCATTATTGGTTTTGTCTTAACCGGCTCTTGTGGTGGTTGTAGTGAAGGTTCGCCTCCCCCCCCCCCCTTTTTTTTTGGGGGGGGGGGGGAAGGTAAGAAAGTCTGGGACTGAACGGTTGCCTTGTTAACTTTGCTCTTCGGTAGAGGTCGTCTTCTGGCATGATTTAACCCCCCTCCTTCCTTGATACATTCAGGTCTGTTTCGTTTTTTGTTTTGTATTCAAGATTTTCTTCTTCCTTGTTCCCTCCTATGGCGAACGAATTGGAGCTTCGGTGAACACAATGTTAGTGACCCATGAATAGACTGTCGTGGTATTAAATGTAGGTAAACGCGTCCTTCCGCCGGCCCTGTCATTCCCGTATGAGGGTGTAATCTAGAATCCATATCCCCACTGTCCACGTGGTCCTTTCTATGTGACTTTATGTAAAAACTACTAAAGCTGTGTTTGCCTCGTCCCGGAGGCTACTTTGGGCGAGAGCCATTGTTGGTTGTCTTTGATATAAACCCCCTGAATGTCGGCACATAATACAATGGCTGTTTCACAACTCTCCGGGGAGTTGGCGGGAGGGTAGAGAGGGAGGTTTCTGAAAGGTTTCGTGGCATTCTGTCTTGTTTTGTTTGTCGTGTTGGTCGAGTCTCTTAAGTAATGTTCCAACCACAGATTCTCGATCCTATCCCTCTCGATGTGTGGCAGCTGTTTGTCCGTCTGTCTTTTGGTCACATGTACTTACGTTTAACACTGCCTCTAGTACCGTATATTGGCCCGTGGGGCCTGAAAATATATACTACACAAAGGTTAAAACCTCTTTCCCATTCTGGTGACTGTTCAAGTATGGAGGCGTAAGTGGCATTAGGTCACGATTACTGGCACCAGGTAATTATCCCCTAAGCCCTCTCCTTCCCTCTCTCCCCATTATATTAATGGAGCTTATAGCAGCAGCAGCTGAACTCTGGTGTGGTGGATCAGCTGAGCTGTGTTGTGAATCAGGAAAGCTTTTGATAACCATGGATCAGGGAATATTTGTTGTCGTTTATTAAGCTGTGTCGTGTAGGTGAATTGGCTGATGTGTATGATTACTGTAGGTCGTCTGACCTTTCCTGCTGAAGGGGTTGGGTTGGGTCATAACGATCGGGCACACGGGTTGGATGTCTCATTAGTTGTTCCAGATCGTTGAGAAGCGTAAAGGCTGTAGACATTATGGCCCCATTATCACAATGGGAGGAATTTCGGCTGCTCTCTCCTAGTGTACATTTGAGGGAGGGAGGTGTGTGTGTGTGTGGGTGAGAGGATATGGCACAGCCCCGTAGCGAGGAGGCGAAGTTGTAGAGGAATGCGAGAGGAGGCAGCAGAGTTGAAGGGGAGGGAGGGAATGTCGGTGAAATAGAGAGAGAGAACAGAAGATGGCAAACATAATTCGGACCTGTCTGCGTCCAAGTTAATATGGTGAAAGTGCGCACGCCAGGCAAGGAATGGTTTAGTGGATAAAGATTAAGAGTATCGGCGGCTGATTGACTTGAAGTTTTTGCATCCAGAATGACGGTAAAGCGAGCGGAGAACGTGTCAAGTCTCGGGGAACTCTGAGAGTCGCGCGGATGGAGGAGGCGATAATGCTAGCTGCCTGAGCCCCGTCTTGTCATACGCAGCCGAGCCAGCACGGGAGCCGGGGTTTCTATGCACCAACGGGCAGTCTATGCGGGCCATGTTATCTGAACATGTCCTGGGGTTAAAGACTCACGTGAGTGGGTAAAGACCGTGCTGGGAGTGGAGAGGGAAGAGCGGACGCCCGGCAGCTGTGTGTACCGCACGTCACGCAAGGCAGATAGGAGGAGGAAAGGTGTGTGGAAAGGTGTCTCTAGTGGCCGGGAAGCAATGTGCGTAGGAGCCATGGTACTAGATGGTTCCAAGAGCCGAGGGTCAACGGAACTGTTAACAGCCGTCTTGCTAAGCTGGAGACGCCCTAAGTCAGCCAGCAGAGCAGGTCAACAACTGATTGGGGGAGTGTATTACGTCGTGCCGCCTCCTCAGCGTTGAGAGAACCTGGGAAACCACCGCCGCCGCCGCCTCATACAGCCTGACTCTAACCAGAGAGACTGGTGCAGTATGACCCTAAACCAGGTGGGTGGGGAAGATGAACCCCCACCTCTCTCTCTCTCTCTCTCTCTCTCTCTCTCTCTCTCTCTCTCTCTCTCTCTCTCTCTCTCCGAAGCGGAAAGCAGTGGACGGATCGAAGAGGGGCAGTGGAAAAGGAAGAAAAGTTTGCCATGGAGCGGCCAGAGAAGGAGATAAGAGCTGGATGGAAAGACAAGGAAGACTGACGAAGGAAACTGATGCAACTCCACAGAAGAGGAAAGAAAATGAGCGGAGGTTGGGGAGGAAGGTGATTCCGAAATATTACTCTCAAATATGAACGAAGCAAATAACAAGAAACCTGAGACCAGACATATTTAAAGTAGGGGGTTTGGAGGTTGGGGTGTGGGGGTGGGATATGAAAGTGATCCCAGGAAAATATTCAACATGTTAATTAACCGGTACAAATTAGAATTGGGCGCTGAAGTGAAGTGAAGATGGATGACATATGTTTTTGAGCATTTGTGATGGAAAGGCAATTATACATGTGTTGAGATATCAGATATTGACTTTAAAGAAGGCAGTTAAATAGACGCCGAAAAAGAAACTCGCTCATCATGGGGACCAGGTGATGTACCAGGCATTTCCTTAGACAAAGACATTAGCAGAGCCGGTGACGTTGTTGGTGGTGAGGGAGGGCGGAAACGACATGCCAGAAAATTGGCGTCACACAACGGTAGTATATGTGACGCCAGCACAGAGGGGAGGAGGAGCTGACCTCGTACCTTAGTAGCATAGGTTAGGTTAGCTTGATTGTCATGGGTGATAAGGACTGTGTGAAAGACTGACAGAAACGCGTGTGGGAGAACATGGTCGTGGAAGGTTAACATGGATTTTTCTGTGGTCAGATTCCACAGATTCGGTTATAAGCTCACTGCAGTCACATCCTATGAAACGCTGCTGTGAGGAAAGAAAACGGGGTGCTGTTTTTTTCGTGGCATTGCTCTTTCGTGTCGACAACAGCAGACCACAGAACTGTCTGCGTAGAAGTAGCGAAACAAAGTTGGAAAGTTTAGACCAGAGTTGTTGATATGAAAGTTAATTTAGAAGCAGACAGGACATTTTTTTGCTTGAAATGTACTTTTATAATAACGGCAACACACACACACACACACACACACAGGTAAGTTAAAGTAAGTATACTTTTTCCTGGTGGTGGCACTAAAGCAAGTAAAACGATAGTGTAAGACAAATTAAAAATTGGGAGGAAAAAAAAAAGGACATGATATAGATGTGTAAGAAGAAACCTGGTGGGATGTATTGAGGAAAACATGAATGAGGGAGTAAGTCAGAGGAAGATCAAGGGTATGTTCGCGTCAGAACACGAGGACTTGGTAGGGAAAGTGATGATAAGCAATCGTCAAAGACCTTTTTGTGTGTGTTAGCTGGAATGGTAGGGACAACTGGATGCCATAACGAAGGCCATCTCACATGTACAAAGAAACGGTGATTGATAATCTACAGGTATACCCGGGACCGTGTGGTAAAGACACTCAAGGCCACGGTTTGTGTACGAGTTGACCAGCAGGAAAAAGTGGAGGGGGGCTCTGTAAACGGTCGTTTTGCCCAGTGAGGCGAGGGTGACTGTCTCCAGAGAGAGAGAGAGAGAGAGAGAGAGAGAGAGAGGAGAGAGGTGGGTATCAAAACCTTCAAAACGACAAGTGGACGGATGGTAAGGAGGTCGAGAACCAGGTCTCCCAGGAGCTGACCAGTCCCTGAAGACGCGTAGCGTCTGAGTTTATGGTTACATTTTGATTTGAGCAAAATGCGTACACGTTGAGGCAGACATCTCATCGCGGGTAGCTCTCTCTCTCTCTCTCTCTCTCTCTCTCTCTCTCTCTCTCTCTCTCTCTCTCTCTCTCTCTCTCTCTCTCCTGGGTTCGTCATATGATTCATCACAAGTCGGTGGTTGACGTCTCCTGTAGAAGCAATTAAGGGCAGGCTACCTACCCCCCACGCCACGCCACCCAACACCCAGGCTACCCCCTTCCTTCAGGTCCTGATAGGGACTTCTCCTCGACACACTAACCCTTCCCCTCCCATCCCTCAACCCCTGCCCTGCTAACCACTTTCCTCCCCAACATTTTCTTCCTTTCCCTCCTCCTCTCCCTCCCCTCGGCAACGTTTCTAGGGATGTGGTGTCTCTGTACTCCCACCCTCCACACACACACACACCCACCCACACACACACACACACACACACACACACACACACACACACACCACCGCCACCAGCGGAGAATCTCCCTCAGCGGTGTCTTCCTATGAACGTTTCTTGTGATTCCCTTCCCTCCCCTCACACTGGGTCCCCTTACGCTCCCCAGCGCAACCCCCCCCCCCCTAGAACGCTTTTTAACCATTGTACCCTTCCCTTCACCCTCCCAAACACACACACACACACACACACACACACACACTCCGCGTTGGCAGGGGAGGGAACGTTTTGGCAGGAGGGGAACGTATGACAAAAGGGAGGAACTTTTTTTTATTTTTTTGTTATCCTCGTCTTGGGGTCATTTGTTTTTTGTGGTCCACTCTGTACCCCATCCCCCCCATAAGATGTTACTAAAAGCCCACCCCCTACCCCTTCCTCCTTTCATATTCCAAAGCTTTGTAAACTAACAATTCTCTCTCTCTCTCTCTCTCTCTCTCTCTCTCTCTCTCTCTCTCTCTCTCTCTCTCTCTCTCTCTCTCTCTCTCCTCCCTGAAACTTTTAGTGGTTTCCCCGAGTCGCCCTCGCCTTGGGTAGAAAACAGTTGATATGTGAGGATAATTAAATCGCGAACGGTGTGTGTGTGGGGGGGGGGGTTGTGGTGTGTGCTGGGGGGAGGGAGAGGAAGGGATGCTTCAGGGCGTTATAGAAGTCGTTAGTTGATAGGGAAACAGACGGTTTGGGTGTCAGAACCACCGCTGTGGGGAGGGAGACAGAAGGGAGAGGGAGACGTGATACAGGAGGAGGAGGAAGAGAGTGGTTTAGCTCGTACAGAATGGTGATGGAGGTATGAATGAAGAGTCAGACGAGAGTTGGAGAAGATTGTGGAAAAGTGTGTAGGAGACAGAATCACGATTGCAAGAACAGAGGCAAAAACTGTTGGATTTGTTTCTCAGACTCTGTTTAAGATGACGCAGCCTTCACTGTTGTGTAATGGACAGAGAGAACGAAGGTGGACTGGGAGGGAACTCCGTCTGTCTGTCTTCCTTGTAGGGCAGAATCTTCACCGTGAATAAAGCCAGGGTATAGCGGATTAGAAACCGTGTCGAGCGGAATGAAAAAAAGTTTATAACGGAACGGAAACCGCGTAGAGCGAATTAGAGACCGCGTAGTGCGGTGTAGAGACCGTACGGAGCTGAATCTTGGATGCCGCGATGGAGGAAGGTTCAAAGACCTTATCATCTTGAGGGTGACTTTACGACCTTCGAGTACGACCTCTCGACCCGTAGTTGTGTGGGTCTAGCCTTTCATATCCGCTCTCGAGAGTCGGGTCGAAGGAGAGGTCATCCTATTCAAGGGTCGTACCGTCGTGGTCGAGGAGTAGAGGTACCATACCGTTCTCAAGGTCGTGCATTGTGGGTGGTGACGTTGAGGGAACTGCTGGTGACGGAGGGTGTTGATGGACCTGCCCCCAACACTGAGGGCCGGACCCTAACCACGTACTCATCTCTTGTCTTCAAACCGACCATAACTTCCCCGTCCCTCTTGGTGGCCCTTTCATTCCAAAACTTAACAACATTAGATGTGCTTTCCCTTCCTCCCTCCCTTATGTCTCCCTCGCATCGTTCTCCCTTCCTTTTGTTTCCCTTTCATCACGCTCCCCCAAACTTAATCTTTTCTCCTTCCCATCATTCTTCCATCTCCTTGTCTCCCTTCCCTCACGTTCCCTTCCTCCGGACTCCTTTCCTCTTCGCCACTTTCCTCCCTCACACTTCCCTCGTATTATCACGCTCCCTCCCTCTTATCTCCCTTTCATCACGTTTCCTTCCTCCTGTCTCTCTACCATCACACTTCCTCACTCTTTTATCCCTACAATCATTCTCCCATACTTGTTTCCTTCCTCCTTTCCTTTCGTCCTATCATCACTTTCATGTTCTCTCCTAATATTTCCTGCCATCACTCTACTCCCTCCCCGCTTCCTTCCTACCATCACTCTCCCCCTTCTCTTCCTACCATCCCTGTCTAGTCCCCATCCTTATCCTCCCATTCCCATCCGCACTCCCTGCTTATCTACCTATTAGCTTTCCCTCCCCACACCCTCTCTCCACTCTGAGCCCTCACAATCCTCAACCACAGTTCAGTAAGTTTCTTCCCCTAACGTAACTCCCTCATCATTCTCACCTTGTATTCTGTATGTCTCATAACTCGTTTTGACGAGTAGGTTAAGAGTGAGTACCGCCAGTGGTTCAGCCCCTGTGTAGCGCAGACTACCAGAATGTCCCTCCAGAATATTACCAGTACTTGGATGGAGATTCATCATCTGCATATATCAGTAACCCAGAGCCTCCACACGCCCAGCCACTCCCCGGGGAGGCGGCGAGAGAGAGAGAGAGAGAGAGAGAGAGAGAGAGAGAGAGAGAGAGAGAGAGAGAGAGAGAGAGAGAGAGAGAGAGAGAGAGTGCTACAAACACCAGTGAAGATTTATCTCGGGGAGCTGGAAACAGAGCCACGGGAGATGAAACTGGTACCCTTTGATATTGTTTGTGTCGGCTCCGTGTTCCTTTACGAGTCTTTTTTTCTCGGTAATCTCTCCAGCCAGAAGACCAAGCCCCGAAAAGTAAACATACCCGAGAACCCCGTGTGTCCGTCTGAGAGGGCCAAGAGCAGTGGAATTTTGGGGTGTTGTTCTTTCAGTGTGAGAAGTCTAGGGCTGGACCCCTGGTGAGTTGCTGCTGCACTACCTCAGTCTGTCCTCTGGTGAGTAACGTCCACACCTGCCCTCTGGTGATCAGCCGCCATACTACTACATCAGCCTTTGATTCAATGGTTTCCAATAGTTTTTGGTCATTTGATAAGCTTCCCTGCCATACATCATATTTACGTACAACAAAAATGGCCCTCTGGTGATGGGACTCCACACTTTACTTGCCCTCTGGTGATGGGACTCCACACTTTACTTGCCCTCTGGTGATGGGACTCCACACTTTACTTGCCCTCTAGTGATGGGATTCCACACTTTACTTGCCCTCTGGTGATGGGACTCCACACTTTACTTGCCCTCTGGTGATGGGACTCCACACTTTACTTGCCCTCTAGTGATGGGATTCCACACTTTACTTGCCCTCTAGTGATGGGATTCCACACTTTACTTGCCCTCTGGTGATGGGATTCCACACTTTACTTGCCCTCTGGTGATGGGATTCCACACTTTACTTGCCCTCTGGTGATGGGATTCCACACTTTACTTGCCCTCTGGTGATGGGATTCCACACTTTACTTGCCCTCTGGTGATGGGATTCCACACTTTACTTGCCCTCTGGTGATGGGACTCCACACTTTACTTGCCTTCTGGTGATGGGATTCCACACTTTATTTGCCCTCTGGTGATGGGATTCCACACTTTATTTGCCCTTTAGTGATGGGATTCCACACTTTATTTGCCTCCTGGTTTTGGACCACACAGGTTACTTGTCTGCTTGTGCCCCACGCTGTACTTGTGATGGTAGAGACCCCACAGTTTATACTTGCCATTTGGCTGTCATCTGGCATACAGTTAAGGTTGTCATGTTACCATTAGTGTACGTCAGGTACAGAATGTAGAACATCGGGTTCAGGCTCTGGCCAAAGTGGGTCGGTCCCAAGTTAACCTAGCTGTTCGTCCTCCTGTCGGGGTTAGGTTCTTCCATACCTGGCTTAGGCTAGGATATATATATATATATATATATATATATATCTTTTCTTTCTTTCAAACTATTCGCCATTTCCCGCATTAGCGAGGTAGCGTTAAGAACAGAGGACTGGGGCTTTGAGGGACTACCCTCACCTGGCCCAATTCTCTGTTCCTTCTTTTGGAAAATTAAAAAAAAAAAACGAGAGGGGAGGATTTCCAGCCCCCCGCTCCCTCCCCTTTTAGTCGCCTTCTACGACACGCAGGGAATACGTGGGAAGTATTCTTGCTCCCCTATCCCCAGGGATAATATATATATATATATATATATATATATATATATATATATATATATATATATATATATATATATATATATATATATACATATATGTGTGTGTGTGTGTGTTTATTTGTATATAAAGCTATTAAGGTGTATATTTAGGTAGCAGATCAGTACTTATATACTTTACATGGTCATCTACCTCTTCTGTCTCCTACTGTAGGTCCCAGGTATAGGGCAAGGCCTAGGTATAACGGCCACCTGTGGAGGTCTCCTAGATTGGCATGTTTGACTTTATATCAAGGTAGTCACTAGCACGATTTCAGTTGCTGATACAATGGACAGTCATCTGGTAAGCAAATTAAAGAAGATAGTTTTCTTCCCTGATTGAGAAAGGAGGGAGCGTCGCAAAGGTAAAAGAAACGTCGTGTGAAGTTATGGTAGATACGAAACTGTGCTTCAGTCATGATGCCAGCCGTGTGATGAGCCTCCCCATCTGTTTGTGCATAAGCCACACCTCCTCTCAGAGACATGTACAAAGTTCTCCCTTGAATGTCAGCCCATTTGGACCCGTCAGAGGGGAGGGGATACTGAATGTTGCTGGGCCACCTCTTTCTCTCTCTCGTGCGTATGACGGCCGCCCGTGCGAGCGTGGTGTGGGATGCCCTAGTTAATGTGATGATAGGGCCAGGTCGGTCATAATGGAAGGAACCTGGGGATTTCGTGGCGGGGATGAAAAGACGAGATTGGGATATGATTTGACATCAGGCAAGGGCGCACGGGCCGGCGCGATTTACTGGGAGGAATAATCTTGTTTGTGGAAGAAGGGGATCTTTCCCCAAGGCGAATTGAATCCTCCCATCTTCACGATAAAGATGCTGCTTATTCCGAGGTGCTGGGCGGCGGGAGGGAGGGAAGGCGATGCTTGTGCCCCCGCGAGATCGTCAGGGATTGGAATATCCCAGATCACCACCACTGGGATTCGTCGTTTTTGTGCGCAGTACGTGGCCCTTCGTCCCAGCTGGTCTTGTTTACAGTGATGACGTCACATAGAGGCTATGGGAGGGAGGTTGCTTAGCGTCGTTCCTATGGTAATTAATGAAGGTTCTTTATTTCTTATATTCAGGTGTTTACGTGTGTGTGTGTGTGTGTGTGTGTGTGTGTGTGTGTGTGTGTGGACAAATATTGAACACATTTATCACCCGCTGTGCCAGAGGGGTTTGACCTCCTGGCGACTTGAGGGAGTGGTGAGCTGTGTAACTATTTATTTGACACAGAGGAATGGAGTTATCACGCGCCGTCCAGCAGACTTGTAGATACTTAATGGTAGAAAATTATATGTAGTTGTCCCAGGTGATGTAGGAGGTGAAGGACAAAGTGATGTAGTTGTCCCAAGTGATGTAGGAGGTGAAGGACAAAGTGATGTAGTTGTCCCAAGTGATGTAGGAGGTGAAGAACAGGGTGATGTAGTTGTCCCAGGTGATGTAGGAGGTGAAGAACACAGCGATGTAGTTGTCCACAACAAGTGGCACAGCCGATAGCTCAGCCTATGGACGCCAGGATGGTCTTCCTTATTACGTTCCTGTATCGGGTCACCTGGTCTCCGACTAGCTCCCCCTCAGGTATAACCCTGGATGGGGGGTTCTGACCCGTGCCACACCTCCGCCTCAGTGCCAGTTGATGTCACTGTTGATTCCCGATGTCTCAGTGTGACACCAGCGTGTCTCTGGGACGCGCAAGTGCTCGCTGTCCACTCTGGCTTCCTACAACAGACAGACTCTTGTGGTTGGTATGTAGTGTTTACTGTTCGCGCCCTCGAACAAACTGACTGATCGTAGTCTCGCTGTGTGTTGTATCTTTCGTATTCCAGATGATAGAAGTGGACCTTCTGCCGAGTTGTTTTTTTTCCGGTGAAGTTCTTGTTATAAAGTTTCAAAGTCATGACATAAGTAATTTCTTCATGGATCTAAGTTTCTGGGCCATCGTATGTAAGTTAGATATGATTTAAAGTTTCTACGGTTGAGGATGCATGAATTATTCATAATCTAATGTTTTTGCTTTTGTACATGCGTAATTTGTTCATGGTTTAAAGTTTCTCTGGTTGTAGATGCGCAAGTTGTTTACGTTTTGAAGTTTCTAAAGGTCTGATTGCGTAAATGGGAAAGACAGTTAACAGACTTGGTCTATAACGAGGTTATGTATATATATAAGATACAGTAGGGCAGAAATAGGATAGCAAAGCAGAAGACCACACCCACCTCTCCTTCCGGCTCAACTGCCGGCGAATAAGGATGTGAAGAAAAAAAGAAAAAAATTGATTGCAGTATTGTGGTAACATACTGCCACGGAAAGTTTATGAGAAAGTGTTAACTGGAAAAAGTTCTCCGTCCGTCTGATGACAGCTGATATGCGGCTGGATTGTTAAAAAAGAAGGATAAATGAATAAATGATAAGAATGCACTCTCCTCAATGGTTCAAAAAATGTCCAGTGCTTCACTGTTCTATATATCAAAAAACACTTTTGCCCAAATGCAAAGTTGTTCGTGGTTTAAAGTTTCGAAGGTCCTTACATGCGTAAGTTGTTGATGGTTTTAGAGGTGAGTTGTAAATGCGTAAGATGTCCATGATGTATCTTGAGGGTATATATATATATATATATATATATATATATATATATATATATATATATATATATACCTAAGGTGACGGAGAAGGGACCTAGGAGTAAATTTAAGAGGAACCACAGTATTAACTTCCACCATGAACTGTTTTATGGTCCATGTCCTGTCCTCCCATCTCTGCCAGCTCTCCTGTCCATGATATATATACACACAAAGCTCAAGCGCACTTTCCATGACGTACGATGTAAAGTGTGCTGAGAATAACGTGTCTCCGGGACACAGAAAAGTTCCCCGTGTGGCTGAAATATAACCAGCAGTAGCAGCGTTGGAGGGGAGGGAGGGGTTTGTTTGAGGCGGCCGTGCCTGCAGGAACCTGCCACGCAAGCTGCTTCTACACCACCACCGCCCTGGGGTTGTCATGATCCCCAGCTGCCACCAGTGTTGACACTGGTGAAGCACTTGACGCCTGCTTATACTGTGATGGAGAACTGGCCTGCTGCTTACACTGGGAGGGAGCGGCTCTCCTCTCCTCACACTGGGAGGCAACGAACAGGTGCCTTCTGCTTGCCACTATAAGGTCGCATTGGCCTTCCTTCTGCTGGTAGGGAGCAAGCAGTTCTCCTTTACTCCCATCACCTCTACCCGAGTCGTCCAGCAACCCTTCCCCTTCCCCCACAGTGGCCGGCCCCGCCATCTGTGCCACCGTGCTCCTCCCTCCCTCCCTCTGTGCCCACCCACACTGCCCGGCCAGTTGTCACAGTTATCCGGGGAGCACGTGTGGGCGGAGGACTCACGCCGCCGCCACCTGTCATAACCAACGCCGCCACCTGTCACGCAGCCCACCAGCTGTCCCCCTGTCACACACGCCACAGTCATGTGATCCCCAGTCATGTTCTCTAAACTCTTATGTATATATATATATATATATATATATATATATATATATATATATATATATATATATATATATATATATATATATCCCTGGGGATAGGGGATTAAGAATACTTCCCACGTATTCCCTGCGTGTCGTAGAAGGCGACTAAAAGGGGAGGGAGCGGGGGGCTGGAAATCCTCCCCTCTCGTTTTTTTTTTTTTTTTTTTTTTTTTTTTTTTTTCTTCCCAAAAGAAGGAACAGAGAATTGGGCCAGGTGAGGGTATTCCCTCAAAGGCCCAGTCCTCTGTTCTTAACGCTACCTCGCTAATGCGGGAAATGGCGAATAGTTTGAAAGAAAAAGAAAGATATATATATATATATATATATATATATATATATATATATATATATATATATATATATATATATATATTGTGTGTGTGTGTGTGTGCTTGCGTGCGTGCTCCTAGGTAAAGGTCAATCAGGCCTGTGTTGACCTTGGGCCACCCCAGGAAGGGAGAGGCATTCCTAATCGGTTGGTGTTCATTTGTAAGTGACATCACTTGCTCAGATGATGGACCAGGAGTTGAGGAAGTGTCCCTGGTGGAGGTGGACGTAAGCTGCTGGAATAGTAGAGAAATTCAAGTGGCCGAGTAGTGGAGGTAAACATCGTATATATAGAGAGAGAGAATGGAGAGAAACAGAGGAGGTTGCCTGGTGTTAGTTCATAAGTTATTAGGTGTAAAAATGACGAAGAAAAGAATTGAAGTTGACGAACTTTACCTGGCGAAAATATTGGAAGTCGACGGGCTTTCCCTGCTGGAAATATTGACAGTCGACAGGCTTTACTTGCTGGAAATACCATTTACCTGCTGGAAATTGTCGAAATCGACGGGCTTTCCCTGTTGGAAATAATGGACATCTCAATTACCCCAGTGATGCTGTTTGTCTCATGTCATGTCTTCATACATGTCCTCCTGCTCCTCATCTTCCTCCTCGTCTTCTCTTTTGTCCTCACAAGTGTCGTTTCACCGGTCTTTTCCTCCCGCCTTTCATCCCCCTAATTGTCTCTCCCCGGCGTCTTTGCCCTTCTGAATAAACACCTGTGTGATCCTTCCCTAGCGTCTCCCCCTCATTGTCCCAAATCTTGTTATGTTCCTCCTCATTAACTTGCTTCCTGCATGCACCTCTTGAGATGTCTTCTCCAGTGACTTCATCTCTTTACCTTATGATGCTTTCAAAAGCCTTCTTCCCTTCAACTGGGTCTAGAACCTTACCTTACGTATACCTTACGATGGTTTTGGAGGTCTTCTACCCACTTGTATATAGCTAGGTCTGGAACCTTACCTTACGTATACCGTGCGATGGTTTTGGAGGTCTTCTACCCCCTAGAGCTGGGTCTGGGACCTTACCTTACTTTAAGATGGTTTCAGAACTATACCCCCACAGCTCATTCAGGGACCCTACTTTACTTTATGAAATATTTAACGGTGGTCTCCGAGGTTCCATACCCACCACAGCTGGGTCTAGGAACTTTCCTTATCTCGCCTTACGTATACCATGCGGTGGGACCAAGCTGTTTTGCGTTTCTCTTTTCCTCAGTCAAGTTGTTGTGTGCAGCGGTCCTTCGTGGCCCTACCTGTACACCCTCATCCTGGCTGATCTGCTACACGTCGTGGGTTCTTGTCCGGACCTTTTTCTTTAGATTTCTGAGCTGTGTGTTTCTACTGGCTGTGGGCAGTGTCTTATAGCAGTTTTGGCTCCTGGATGCCTGCACTTTTTTTCCTTTTCGTACTTATATGGCATTATTTGACTTCATTGGTTATACAGTTTTTCATCTGTTTCGTGTCAGTAAGGAGGTGGTGCACATTGAGAATCCTAGGTTTCATGGTTTCCCAAGCTTGGCTTTGTGATGAAAGTCTCCCATCAGTGCTAGAGAGATCGTACCCATCTGTGCTCCCAGTCGCTTCCTGTAGTCCGGGTCCTTGACAGTGTCAGTGTGAGGCGTGAGGGATCACTCGTGGGGCACACTCTCTGACACTGACATTACGCTCACGCTAAGAGGCCGTCCCAGCACTCGTCATTGCTGTGTGTAGTCAGACGAGCGTCAGCGTCCTGAAGAGCCTCAGTACTGATCTTATTTATCGGCGTGTTTAGGTTCGTATTATCCAACCTGCCATCGCTTTGGAGAGAGAGAGAGAGAGGCGACCGTTGTTCCGTTGTGCATGCAGGAGGCGTTGTCGTCCTACTTGATTGCTCCCCCGGGGGATTTTTGCTGTGTTTTCTGTTTCCAGTTCTGTCCTGGGAAGGTCGTTTTCATGACCAGTGTTCCGCATCATGGTCGTGCATGCCACGAGCCTCTCCTCCCCCGTCCCCACACTCGCTCGTCACACTGTATCACCAGCGCCTGCCACGCTGTCTTTCCACAGTGCTTTCCAGCAGGACCTGGAAAGCGCGGCCCTCACTGTACACCAAGAAAATCATCCCCCGTCGGCATGTAAGACGTCACCACTACAAATAGGAGTTCGAAGTGAAAGCTCCTCGTTAATACATTAATAGAGGAAGTGTGTTAACATGAAGGGCTTTTGGCTACTGACCTTTTTCACATGCAAGTATTACAAATTTAGCGGACGGCCCAGCCTCGGAGAACCTCATGGTCTTACTGGACAAATGGTGTGTAACGAGCCTAGCTGACCTACCGGGTTGTGGAGGGGCACTGTAGGCCTATGGGCCACGGCCTCATACAGCACGACTGATCACACGGTTAGTAGTGCAGCTTGGCTCCTGACGTGTGTATGTGTGTGTATGTGTGTGTGTGTGTGTGTGTGTGTGTGTGTGTGTGTGGTGGGGGGGGGGGGTTGTTAGAGACGAGCCTCCGTAATGACCGTAAGGTTAAGTGCGTGTGTGTCCTTCGCCAGCACTACCCAGCACACTCTCCCTCTCTCACAAGTACCCAGGTCCACACTCTCTATCCACATTGTACTCCACCTTCATCTTCCCCTTGCGATGACTCCACCCTGTAGTCTTCCTTCCACAGTGTCCTCCTCACAGCCTTTTTCCCCACATCATGTACCCGATGTCTCGCTCCAGCTGTCTGCACCCCCTTCCCATTCCCCTCTTTCCTAATATTTTCCTCTCCCTGGACCCCCTCTTCTCCCCTTCCTCCGCGTCCTGGCGCTTCCTCATCCACTATCACTACCCGGACGACCCTCCCTCCTGTATTATTGCTCCCCCACCCTCTCGCCAACATGTTCTGCTCGTCAGTTGTTCAAGGCCTTCCTCCCCGTCCCACCCTCCCCCTTCCCGCTCCACCGACGTCTTCACTCCTTCCCCTACACCCCTTCAGCTTCTCCCTGCACCTTATACCTTCTAGCCCCCTTCCATTCTCCTTTCCCCTCCGTCACCCCCCTTTTTTTCCTCCCTTTCCCTGCCGTTTTAATCCCGTAAAATTCCCCTCCTTTCCTACCCCTTATTTTTCTTCTTCCTCTCTCCTTTCTTAAATTTCCCTTCTCCCCAGCACTTCCCCTTCCTCTTCCTCCCCTTCCTCCCTCCGTCCTCTGCCTCACCTTGCCCACCGCCACCCCGCTGCTGTCATCTCCTCCGTGCCTGTCCTCTTCCCTTCCCTCTCCCTCTCGTTTTTCTCGTCATGGCTCCTGGCGTCCCTCTTTTTTCTTCTTGGATTATTTTTAGCCTCGTGTGTCACCCTCAGAGTAAGGTGAGGCGCGTGCACCTCCTCCTCCTCCTCCTCCTCCTCGGAGATGAGAGAGAGAGAGAGAGAGAGAGAGAGAGAGAGAGAGAGAGAGAGAGAGAGAGAGAGAGAGGCTGTTGTCACACGGGTTTCCCTAAAGATGGAATAGATTCACCTCACTGCCGTCTGTTTGTGTGAGGCGGACACCCGCCTTCCGTATTTCGTCATACCTCTGTATGTGTGTGTTTGTGTGGGGCAGCAAGTGGCCTGAACTGGGCACATCGATCGTTCTTCTGTTGGACTGTCATGAACCACACCTTCATTATATTTTCACCACGTGTGTCTTTTTCCGTCTCTGTCGTGCGACCCTTTCAGTAGGAATTGATCTTCTGGTTTGCTGTTGTTGAGCGAGGAGCCACGCACCGGTGGGAGGGCAAGACCGACCCCGACCCCACCCCACCACACACGTCATGCACATGGACCTGGTAGAGAGAGAGAGTCTCTCTCTCTCTCTCTCTCTCTCTCTCTCTCTCTCTCTCTCTCTCTCTCTCTCTCTCTCTCTCTCTCTCTCTCTCTCTTCCCCGAGATGCTGTCGTTCAGGCGGACGGACGTTGGTCGTGTATCGGGTGACGAATGCCACTGACCTGACCTAGAAGGACGACCTGGGTTTGTTGAACCAGGTTGATGGGTTTTCAGGTTGTGTGGAGGTGGTGGGGTGGGGTGGGTGGGGGTTTGTGGTAGGTAGGTGGGGTGGGACGGTGTGGAGGTGGTGGGGTGGGTTGGGGAGGAGGGTCGGGCGATGCTCACACCACTTGGTGGGGTCGGTGGGAGGCGGGAGTGTCAACAAACCTCGCATGTGGCCACCACCATCACAACACTGGCTCTCCTCGCCCTCCTGTGTTGATGTTGTTGTTGGTGGTGGTGGAGGTGGACCTCCTCCTCATGTTGTTGGTCTACGGTGGTGGGGGCTTTTTGATCATGGTGGTAGTGATGATGTTGGTGGGGCTGCTGCTGATGTTGGTGGGGCTGCTGCTGCTGTTGTTGATGATGATGATGCTGATATATATATATATATATATATATATATATATATATATATATATATATATATATATATATATATATATATATATATATATATATATTCCTTGATTTACATCAGATATCACTGATGGTTTCAAGTGCCGGACGGCATTTGTGTGTGTGTGTGTGTGTGTATGCCATTTGTTGCTCGGTGTTGGCCGCCCCTCTGTATTATCTGCTCAGTTACCACTCCCTTGGGCTCTCCCCTCTCACTTTTTAGTTCGTTATCTGCCCCCGTCCTCTCTCTCTACCCCTCTCTCTCTCCCCAACTGCCTTGTTATCGCTCCCACTCCTCTCCCATCAGGACCATCTGTGTGCTCTCTCTTTACTGCCCCCTCCTCTCACTCGCACATCATCTCTCTCTCTCTCTCTCTCTCTCTCTCTCTCTCTCTCTCTCTCTCTCTCTCTCTCTCTCTCTCTCTCTCTCTCTCTCTCTCGGCTTTTGCTAGCCCTTCCACATCTGCCCATACCTTACCCTCCCCTTACCCTATCCTCTTTCATTTCTATCTTTCTATGGTTTTATTTTGATGATTTTATATATATATATATATATATATATATATATATATATATATATATATATATATATATATATATATATATAGGTTCCTGTTTCGCCGTTTCACGCACCAGCGAGGTAGCGCCAAGAAACAGACAAAGGAAAGAGCTTTCTCGCTCATTTCAACTCTTTAGGTCCGAGTGCAGTTTCGTGCGGTCACATCGTCAGAGGAGGTATACAAGGATGAAGACGTAGGACGTGGAGGGAAGACGTCGTGGCTGCACAGGTGTTGGTCTGTGGTGGTCGGGTCGTCTGGCATCACCGTGCTTGTCGTAATATTTGATGGTCATGACAAGTTGGGAAATCTTTGAACATTTTTTTACCTGAGACAAAGCTGTCCAGTTTAGATATAGACCTTCATTAATATTCATGTTACGATTCTGTGTGTATCTGATAAGAGAAGATTCAGTGATGTATCGCGTGGTCAAGGAGTTACGGGTTACGAGTTTAGCTATGACACATAACTCCTTGACCAAGAGATGTGTCATTGAATCTTTTCTCATTAGAGACACAAAGAATTTTGATATGATATTTGTGAAGGTCTGTGTCGACTGGACACCTTTGTCTTGGGCAAGATTTGTGAACAGTGTCCTGTCTCATCTACGTAATAGAATTTTACGACAGGCACGACGCCAGACCCGAACACCACAAACCCACAAGTGTGTACCAAACGGCGTCTTAGCTCCGTCTCTCTTGTGTGTGTGTGTGTGTGTGTGTGTGTGTGTGTGTTTGTGTGTGTGTGTGTGCTGTCCTGTGACCCCAACGTTTGTGCAGTAAATTCTCTCCTGCACTGACTGTGTGGGAGATGTGAATAATAGCCGTGTGTGTGTGTTGTGTGTGTGTTAGATTGTTGTCAATACATCCCATCACAATTTTCTCTCGAGAGAAAGTTGAGAGAGCTGATGTGTCATACTACTGACACACATGAACACCCACAACCGTGCACGTACCCCCGTCAAACTTGACTTCTTGCCGTACTCTTACCCTATCTTCCCTCTCCCTGCCCCTCTCCCACTGCACCTCTTCCGCTTCACTCTCATCATCCAGCCCTCCTCTGTGTCGCCTGTTGTCTGCTGGAAGTCTCCTGAGATGATTTCCCGTTGTACTGAGAAGGACATGTTGATCACGGTTCTAGGCCTAACTTTTGTCATGTTGATTACGTCCTTTGATATTCTTTCTCTCTCTCTCTCTCTCTCTCTCTCTCTCTCTCTCTCTCTCTCTCTCTCTCTCTCTCTCTCTCTCTCTCTCTCTCTCTCTCTCTCAGGTGATTCCCTAAAAATTTCCGGTTCGAAATCTTGCTTCGGTACACCTTGCATGTCTCGTGTTCTTGAAACGCGTCGTCGTCGTAGAATCGGGCAATTACCATGCCCTGTACGGCAAGAAGCCTCGGTCTTCAGGGAACAGTGTTCGCGTCCGTAGTGATCCCATTCTCGTACCTGACGGAGAAGCTGGACGTAAAAAAAAACCCACAGCCTCACGCCATACGGTGCCAGATGAAGCGTGGAACCTTAATCGGCAAAAGGACACTCGAGAAATTACACGTAGGGACAAACCACGTCCTTTAGTGGGGCCTACGATGTAGACTGGCTGTCTTTGATGGCGTCGTCCACTGCGTCATGGGTGAGTGAAGAAACCAGTGGCGAGCGTCGGACAGGAACCAACACCATCATGTCTCGGTGGAGCGGTGCAAAAAAAAAAAAAAAAAAAAAAAAAAAGAGAAAAAAAGACCAGGGAGCGATTTATAAGTCCGATGTGCTCACCTTCTGCCAACACAACAGAGGAGGGAAAAAGAAATGACATGGTTCAGAAGATGGTTCAACGGTTGGCTGGATTATACGGTAGCTTGACAATATAAATACAACCAGCGCTTCACAGAGCACTGAACGGTCCCTCCTGGACTAAAGTACGGCTCTGTGATGACATTCCAGAACGGACGAAGGTGTTGAGGCTCGGGAAGTAGGCGGTGCTCCCTCACGGGGGCCGCTCTGACGCCCGTTGAGAAGCCAGAACGGTGGGTGAACGTTGGAAAACCATGAGGGTGTGTACCGTCCAGAGTGAGGACGGAGGAGGGAGTGAGTTTCTTGATTCACACTGGGGGAACATCCTTCGGGGATGGTGCCCAGGCTGTCACTTGATGATGATAACTTCCTTACTAGCAATGTTTGTACAGGTATGGAAGATATGTGATGCTGTGATCGGAAGGTGAGAGAAAATAGCGTAGGAATCCATATCCCAGATGCTGGAGTTTCAGTACCCGCAGCCGTTGTAAACATTATGGACCGCTCGGTGACAAAAAAAAAGAAAGAGAGAAAAAAAAATAATAAGGTGTGCACAGTCTTCCTGGCCAGTCGGGATGTGGTTGATACATAATGGCTTTTGGACCGTGCCCTCCAGCAGCCTGACGTACTGTGGAAGTGCCACGGTTACTTGTTCCCAGATTCAGACCATCGTAAGGTATACGTCATGTAAAGTAAGGTCCTAGATCCAGCTGTGGGGGGTAGAAGACCTCAGACACCATCGTAAGGTATACATTAGGTAAGGTAAGGTCTCAGACCCAGCTGTGGGGGGTAGAAGACCCCCGACACCATCATAAGGTACACGTAAGGTAAGGTAAGGTCTCAGACCCAGCTGTGGGGGATAGAAGACCCCCGACACCATCATAAGGTACACGTAAGGTAAGGTAAGGTCCCAGACCCAGCTGTGGGGGAGTGGGGGGTAGAAGACCTCCGACACCAACGTAAGGTACACGTAAGGTAAGGTAAGGTCCCAGACCCAGCTGTGGGGGGTAGAAGACCTCCGACACCATCGTAAGGTACACGTAGGTAAGGTAAGGTCTCAGACCCAGCTGTGGGGGTAGAAGACCTCCGACACCATCGTAAGGTATACGTTGGGTAAGATAAGGTCCCAGACCCAGCTGTGGGGGGTAGAAGACCCCCGACACCATCATAAGGTATACGTAAGGTAAGGTAAGGTCCCAGATCCAGCTGTAAGGGGGTAGAAGACCTCTCAGACCGTCGTACGGTATACGTAAGGTAAGATATTTCATTAAAGTTTACCAAGACCCATGAAATAAAATATTGGTTGATAACTGTTCATTCTCTCTCCCTCTCACTTCAAAGATTTACAAAAGAAATTGGGCGAGGTTTTGAACTAGTTTTTGCCCAGATTCCATTTTCAGTTGTTAACTGTTAACTGTAGCGTCATGCCGGCGTTGTACTCATTTACTTTATCTTTTCCAGGTATGTGATGTCTTGTGAGAGAGCGCACAGTACGCTGGTGAGTGGAACAATATTTCTCTCTCTCTCTCTCTCTCTCTCTCTCTCTCTCTCTCTCTCTCTCTCTCTCTCTCTCTCTCAGAGGGATGGAGATGGGGGTCTGTGTCTGGGTGGGTTGAGAGGTGGCGTCATAATATTTGGTTCCGGGAGGCAGTGCTGATCATAACAGACCGGGAGCCGTTCCCTCCACCAGCACGCCCACCGCTGCTGCTGCTGCTGCCCACCGCTCCACTGTGGCCTCAACTCCCCCCCCCCCTCTCCTCTCCTCCTCCCACGCCACGTACCTAACACCCACAAGAACCCCCCCCCCCCCCCACACACACACACACACCAGACATCAACCCCCTGATCCTGACCACAGGCAATCGAACCTCCTTGGGACACCATCCCTCCCGAACCCAACCCCAGAAACCCAACTCTCCCCTCACCTCGACTCCAACCTCCCCATCCTGACCCCCAGGCACCCAAACCCCTAGGCCAGCAACCAACTTGAACCTGACCCCAAACAACCAGTCCCCCTAGGACATCAAACCCCCTGAACCCAAGCCCACGCAGCCAACCCCTACTAACCCAGTTTCCACTGACCCTCCCCTTCCCCCCACAGGCATTAGCAACCCCTCTTCTCAACCCTCCCCCAGCCCCCCACGCACCCCACGCATTCATTTTCTTTCTCACTTATATTTTTTTTTTCCTTTTGTTTTTTCATCTCTGTCTCTAGATTTGCCTCAGTCTGGTTCCCTCGTGTGAGTGTACGACACTGCTAGCCCCGCGGCCGTGGTGTCTTTGTTTTCATTTTCGTATTTGTGAAGGAGATCAGAATTGGATCATCTTTTGACCAGCGTGGCCAGTGACGTTAATCTCATTTCTGATATGGTTTCATTCTCTCTCTCTCTCTCTCTCTCTCTCTCTCTCTCTCTCTCTCTCTCTCTCTCTCTCTCTCTCTCTCTCTCTCTCTCCCCTAAAGAAGCATCTTTATTATTATCATTATCTATGGCACTTTTGTGTGTCTTTCATTGCTCATCGTGGAAGTACTTATGTCTTCTTGATTACTCCTCTCTGTCCCACATTTTGAGACCCCCCCTCCCCCACCGTGGCTCCTGGTCAGTGTGCACGGTAGGTCAAGACGCGACAACATAAACACCTGATTTTACGTGAGGGGAGACAGAGACCTGATTATATTTTCTTGTGGAAGTCTTGCATGTTAATGAGGCAAGATTTATAGTCGGGTCAAAGGCCCTTTTGCTCAGGAGGTCATAGCATGTTGGTTGGAGGTCGTACCGTTGTGTTCACGGGTTATAGAGGAGTCGTGCTTAAGGGTTGCACCGTCGTGCTCACGTGTAGTACCGTCGTGCTCAAGGGCCGCACCGTCGTGGCCCTGAGCCGTATGTGCTGCTCATGTGGCTAACGTCTTTCCTTTACTGGTCGGACTCGCTAAACCCTGTACACACCCCGAGGTAGGATCTTCAGTTCACATGCCACCACGGAGGCCTTATTACAAGCGTGGCCAGCCAGCCCCCTGACGACGGGGCGGTGGATGGTCGGAGGCTGTGATGCCCACTGTGTAAACTGGTTCCTGGTCCCCTGGAGTGGTTCACGGTGGTCTCAGGCTGGCCCAGTGGAACGGTCTGAAGCCATTCTGTCCCAGAAGCGAAGGACCGGGGGCAGGTGGTGGTGGTGGAGAGGCCCTTGGAATGGCGTCGTCTCGGGGGGCATTTCTGGGTGTCAAATAAGAGGTGGGTCTCTACGCCTCGTGAGGGAGGATGGGGTGGGGGGCGTTCGTTGATGAAAGGAAGGTGGGGTAAAAAAAAATTGATAAATGAATGCAAATGAGTTGTGACGACAATCAGAAGGTGGATAGATAAACTAGCATCATAGATAGACAGGTTCTATGCTGTTTATTTATATATATATATATATATATATATATATATATATATATATAAATATATATATATATATATATATATATATATATATATATATATATATATATATATATATATATATATATATATATATTTTTTTACTTTGTTCTTTATGTATTATTTTATCTTTTTTCTTGCACTTCTCTTGGTCATGTCACATTATCTTTCCATATTTCTCTTCGTGTTCTTCATAGTCACGTCACTACCCTACACACACACACACACACACACACACACACACACACACACACACACACACACACACACACACACACACACACACACACACACACACACACACACACACACACCGTATTACCACTTCGACAAGAGGACTGGTAATTCATTCCATTCGCGTTTCCAACCCCATTCGTGTTTCTGACTCTCCTTTCCACTCCTATACCATTTCTTTTTCTCTTTAATTACTTCATTCCAGTGACCTCTTTTTTTTCTTGACGCAGCTCAGTTCCTCTCTCTCGCTGCTGTAGTTCTGCACTCCCGGGACTCCACGTGTTTTCACGTTAGCTTGAAGCCACCTGAGTCAGAGTGGACTCTCGGCATGATGGTGGTGGTGGAGTAGGGGGTTGATGATGGTGGAGTGGGTTGATGATGGTGTGGGGAATGGGTTGGTGACGGTGGAGAAATGGGTGGATAAGGACGATGATGATATAAAGACCGTAAGCATATTGCTCCAGTGATCCATTTTTCTTTCTACCAATTCTTTATGGTATTTTCCGTTTGCTACCCATTTCTTACCCCCCATCACATACCACCCACGAACAACCTGACCTAGTATCCCATTTTTTTTGCGTTTTATTTTCTAGGTATTTTTTTTTGGCTTGCCACCTTGACCTCTCCTCATGAGTGGGAGTGATGTCTTGATGTTGGAAGAAATAATTTTAATGTTAAAGTTAAGGGAGGAGTGCCCTCCATTCTGACGAGTGCCCTCCATCTTGACGAGTGCCCTCCATCTTGACGAGTGCCCTCCATCCTGACGAGTGCTCTCCATCCTGACGAGTGCCCTCCATCCTGACGAGTGCCCTCCATCTTGACGAGTGCCCTCCATCCTGACGAGTGCTCTCCATCCTAACGAGTGCCTTCCATCCTGACGAGTGCCCTCCATCTTGACGAGTGCCCACCATCCTGACGAGTGCTCTCCATCCTGACGAGTGCCCTCCATCCTGACGAGTGCCCTCCATCCTGACGAGTGCCCTCCATCCTGACGAGTGCCCTCCATCCTAACGAGTGCCTTCCATCCTGACGAGTGCCCTCCATCCTGACGAGTGCCCTCCATCCTGACGAGTGCTCTCCATCCTGACGAGTGCCCTCCGTCCTGACGAGTGCCCTCCATTTGACGAGTGCCCTCCATCCTGACGAGTGCCCTCCATCCTGACGAGTGCCCTCCATCCTGACGAGTGCCCTCCATCCTAACGAGTGCCCTCCATCCTGACGAGTGCCTTCCATCCTGACGAGTGCCTTCCATCTTGACGAGTGCCCTCCATCCTGACGAGTGCCTTCCATCCTGACGAGTGCCCTCCATCCTGACGAGTGCCCTCCATCCTGACGAGTGCCCTCCATCCTGACGAGTGCCTTCCATCTTGACGAGTGCCCTCCATCCTGACGAGTGCCTTCCATCCTGACGAGTGCCCTCCGTCCTGACGAGTGCCCTCCATCCTGACGAGTGCCCTCCATCCTAACGAGTGCCCTCCATCCTGACGAGTGCCCTCCATCCTGACGAGTGCCCTCCATCCTGACGAGTGCCCTCCATCCTGACGAGTGCCCTCCGTCCTGACGAGTGCCCTCCGTCCTGACGAGTGCCCTCCATCCTGACGAGTGCCCTCCATCCTAACGAGTGCCTTCCATCCTGACGAGTGCCCTCCATCCTGACGAGTGCCCTCCATCCTGACGAGTGCCCTCCATCCTGACGAGTGCCCTCCATTTTGACGAGTGCCTTCCATCCTGACGAGTGCCCTCCATCCTAACGAGGGCCTTCCATCCTGACAAGGGCCTTCCATCCTGACGAGTGCCCTCCATCTTGACGAGTGCCCTCCATCCTAACGAGTACCCTTCATCCTGACGAGTGCCCCCCATCCTGACGAGTGCCCTCCATCCTGACAAGGGCCTTCCATCTTGACGAGTGCCCTCCATCCTGACGAGTGCCCTCCATCCTGATGAGTGCCCTCCATCCTGACGAGTGCCCTCCATCCTGACGAGTGCCCTCCATCCTGACGAGTGCCCTCCATCCTGACAAGGGCCTTCCATCGTGACGAGTACCCTCCATCCTGACGATTGCCCTCCATCCTAACGAGTACCCTCCATCCTGACGAGTGCCCTCCATCTTGACGAGTGCCCTCCATCCTAACGAGTACCCTTCATCCTGACGAGTACCCTCCATCCTGACGAGTGTCCCCCGTCCCGACAAGTGCCCTCCATTCTAACGAGTATCCTCCACCGTGACGAGTACCCTCCATCCTGACGAGTACCCTCCCTCCTGGCGAGTACCCTCCATCTTGACGTGTGCCCTCCACCCTGAAGATTCCTGTAGGGGCATTTAGCATCATCTCTCGGGAACGGTCGTGTTATATATAAGTTAGCCAGATTGATGAAATGGTAGATAGTGAAATATGTGAGCTATATCAAGCCCCTCTTGTGAGATAGATGGGGAGGCATACCTTGCTATACTAGATTGCGTAGGTGGTTAGATATATAGACAGGCTAGTTAGAAAACAGCTGCCTCATAGACATATTGCTGATGGCTGTCTCTCACGGAGGTAGTATGGGGGGGTGGACGTGTGTGTGTGTGTGTGTGTGTGAGGGAGACGCTGGAGGGAGACTAATTATATGGTTCTCCTCAGTGCCGTGGGGGAGAAGGTGGGTGGGTGTGCCAGGGATGGCGACCTCCCCTCCCTTGCTCCCTCCGGGCTCTGTGCTGTGTGTCTGCTGTGTGCTGCTGACTCGAGGAGTTACGTATATTGTTGTAAGTATTGTTGATGGAGGGCCGTAACGTTGGTGGATGGACTTGGTGGTGGAGCAACGTGTATTTTTTTTTCCCGGGTAGACGTTGGAGGTGATGGAGTGCCATATTGTTGGTGGATAGACCAGGTGATGGAGACCCACTTATTTATTTTTTTTTTATTTTCATTATTGTCTGACCATTGCGTTGATGGAGCTTCGTGTTGATGGGTGTTAGTCGTCAGTGTTGGTGGAGAGCCTTGCGTGGATAAGGGCCTGTAAGTGTTGCCAGTTTAGCCCCGTACTGTGGTCATTGAAGAATCAGAATCGTTATGGAGAATTGGAACGTTGGTTTGGGAGCTTACATGTTGATGGTGAAGGGCCGCAGTGTTGGTGGGATGTTGGAGATGCCAGCAGCACGGTAAAGAAGGTGGGGTCATGGTGTTGTGAGAATGGTGGGAGGGCTGCCATGCTGGTGCAGGGTTATACTCTGGTGGTGATCGAGGGGTCATAGTGCTGGCGAAGAACCATTGTGGATGGTGTAATGCTGGAGTTTTGGTGGCACGTAGTGTTGGCGTGGTGTTGTTGGAGACAGCCTCCAACACCGTGTCGTTCATCAAGCCTTGCGTGGATAAGGGCCTGTAAGTGTTGCCAGTTTAGCCCCGTACTGTGGTCATTGAAGAATCAGAATCGTTATGGAGAATTGGAACGTTGGTTTGGGAGCTTACATGTTGATGGTGAAGGGCCGCAGTGTTGGTGGGATGTTGGAGATGCCAGCAGCACGGTAAAGAAGGTGGGGTCATGGTGTTGTGAGAATGGTGGGAGGGCTGCCATGGTGGTTCAGGGTTATACTCTGGTGGTGATCGAGGGGTCATAGTGCTGGCGAAGAACCATTGTGGATGGTGTAATGCTGGAGTTTTGGTGGCACGTAGTGTTGGCGTGGTGTTGGTGGAGACAGCCTCCAACACCGTGTCGTTCATACACCGTAGCTATCTTTGCGAAAGCCTCCTCCGCCTCCTCCTCCACCAGTGTGGTAGTGTTGGCGAAGACCTGGCGGGTGTTGGAGGGGGGTAGGGCGGGGAAGCGACGGTCCACGGCTGCTGGAGGGTAACGTGATTGGCTGGATTTCCTGCAGGGGTCGTAAAGGTGTGCTGGTCGTCCCCGAGGGTCGTCTCTGAACAAGCCTCTTACACTTTATAGCCCTGATCCCTCCTGCTTCTGCTCCTCCTCTTCCGTCTCCCACATCTGGCCCTACACTTTACTGTCTCCATCTTGCCTTCTCCTTAACCTTTACCTCTGGTGCAGGCGTAGGGTGGGGTCCGCATGACGCACCAGGCCACACACAAGACCCACTTCTCTCCCTTCTGTTCTGTCGTCAAGTTGCAGTCTCCCTTTCTTATGACGAGTTAACCCCTCTCCCTTCCCCTCCCATCAGCCTCCTTGAACATCTGCTTCCCCCCCCCCCCCTCCCTTCCCCCATTCTTCTTCCACTCCCTTCCCTAGCGCCTCCCCATCCTTCTGTACCACGTCTCTCTCCCCTTTCTCTCGCTTCCCCGCCTCTCCCCCTTCCTTTCCTTCTGTCCTGCCTCCTCCTCCAAACTATTCTCCCTTCGCCACCCCCTCCCAGCACGGTTCTTGTCACCATGTCTTCCCCTTCTGTTCTCCCTTCTTCCCTCGCCCTCCTCCACCATTGCCTCCTCCCTTGCTCTCCCACTCCCTTCATCCACCACATTGTCTGCCTCCTCCCCTCCCCCCACTCGCCCCACTTCCTCCCCGGCATTCCTCTCTCACTCTCATACTGTGTATTATTTTTTGCCACTTTGTGTCTCCTGTTGTTTGTTGTTTCTTCCGTAGTTTGTTGTCTTCTGTTGTCTGTTATGTCATCTGTTGGTTTATTTGTTGTCTGTTGCTTGTGTTTTCTGTTGTCTGTTGCTTGTGTTTTCTGTTGTCTGTTGTGTCATTTGTTGCTCGTAGTGTCGTCTGTTGTTCATTATGTCTTCTGATGTCTGTTGTGTCTTCTGTTGTTAGTTGCGTCGTCTGTTGTCTGTTATGTCATCTGTTGCCTATTGTGTAGGGGTGTATGGTGCGTCTGGACCTGGCTGCTGTGCTGTGTGTATTGCTTACGACAGCACAGACATAGCCACACAAACACACCAGGTACCAAACATACAGTCCCCCACAGGCCGACCAGCCAGCCAGCACCTGTAACATGCGCCTTGTATACGCCCTGTATGTTTCCCATACTTCCAACACACACACACACACACACACACACACACACACACACACACACACACACACACACACCCTCCTCACTCGAGCCACCCACTCTCGTCTGCCACCTTCACCACACTCCACTCTGCAGACCATACCGGGTTGCGGGTTAAGTAGGGCGTACCATGCATTGTCTGGCGTGCCGATACCCGCGGCCGATACTCAGTAGGGGGGATGTTCTGTCCTCATCTTCCGATATTCTCTCAGGTGATCGAGTTATCATGGGTGCCGGGGGAGGGGGGGATGAGGAGGGAGGGTTGCACTGTAGTGCCCCGATTTTGTAAGGGTAATCGGTCCACTGGGACGTGTGGCCATGGTAGAGAATCCTGACCTGATTGGTGTAGTCCTGTCTGATGCGGTCCGCCTAGTGTGGCCAAGCTGCTGTAGCCCACCTGACGTGGCCAGATACCGTGGCCCACCTGGTGTGGCCAGCTGCTGTAGCCCACCTGATGTTGTCAAGTGTTGTGGGTCACCTGGTGTGCCTTAGCTACTGTGACCCCCATCTTAATGTGGCTAGCAACTGTGGCCCACCTGGTGTGGCCGCTGATGATCCGCATGGTGTGGCCCACCTGGTGTGGCCACTGATGATCCGCATGGTGTGGCCCACCTGGTGTGGCCAGTGATGATCCGCATGGTGTGGCCCACCTGCTATGGCCCACCACCTGGCTCTGCTGGATCAAGGTTGCGTCTGGTATTTATGGGGCAAAGTTTTATGTTTGTTTGGTAAAGTTAAACTGCTACCACTTGCTCCTGCTGGGAGGTGGCCTGCTCTCTCTCTCTCTCTCTCTCTCTCTCTCTCTCTCTCTCTCTCTCTCTCTCTCTCTCTCTTCTCTCTCTCTCTCTCTCTCCCATGCTCTGTATGGGGGTTGGAACTTCTTTCTTTACTCGTAGTGCCTCTCGTCTCCTGGACTTTCCGTACTATCATAAATCTTTTTAAAACTTCTGTATGTGTGTGTGTGTGTGTGTGTGTGTGTGTGTGTGTGTGTGTGTGTATTCGTACTGTCTTGTTTACGTTATGTTGTACACCCAGCGTTTTTTATTTTTCCGATTCGGATTCTGGGTGTGTATTCTCCCGTTTTCTTTTTCGCTGAACTGTTCTTTTCTTTCAGTGTCCCTTCCTTCCTTCCTTCCCGTTGCTTCTGTCCGTTACTTTCAACGGTAGTCTCGTTTTCTGGGGGTAACGGGTTAACGGGAGTCGCATTCTGCTGTTGAAATATATGATATTCCTTCCATCCCTGCAGTTGGCGGCTACCCATCTATTTTCTTTTTATTTTCATTTCATTTTATTCAGAATAATCTTCCAAGTTAGACATTCCTTTTTGAAACTGACAGAATATATATATATATATATATATATATATATATATATATATATATATATATATATATATATATATATTATATATATTCATATTTATATTTTTATTTTGCTTTGTCGCTGTCTCCCGCGTTTGCGAGGTAGCGCAAGGAAACAGACGAAAGAATGGCCCAACCCGCCCACATACACATGTATATACATACACGTCCACTCACGCAAATATACATACCTATATATCTCAATGTACACATATATATACACACACAGACATATA
Organism: Panulirus ornatus; assembly: GCF_036320965.1. Lineage (NCBI taxonomy): Eukaryota > Metazoa > Arthropoda > Malacostraca > Decapoda > Palinuridae > Panulirus > Panulirus ornatus. Next base: position 20,607,812 of record NC_092230.1, on the reverse strand, counting down.
CATATATACACATGTACATAATTCATACTGTCTGCCTTTATTTGTTCCCATCGCCACCTCGCCACACATGGAATAACAACCCCCTCCCCCCTCATGTGTGCGAGGTAGCGCTAGGAAAAGACACCAAAGGCCCCATTCGTTGACACTCAGTCTCTAGCTGTCATGTAATAATGCACCGAAACCACAGCTCCCTTTCCACATCCAGGCCCCACACAACTTTCCATGGTTTACCCAGACGCTTCACATGCCCTGGTTCAATCCATTGACAGCACGTCGACCCCGGTATACCACATCGTTCCAGTTCACTCTATTCCTTGCACGCCTTTCACCTTCCTGCATGTTCAGGCCCCGATCACTCAAAATCTTTTTCACTCCTTTCCACCTCCAATTTGGTCTCCCACTTCTCCTCGTTCCCTCCACCTCTGACACATATATCATCTTGGTCAATCTTTCCTCACTCATTCTCTCCATGTGACCAAACCATCTCAAAACACCCTCTTCTGCTCTCTCAACCAGACTCTTTTTATTTCCACACATCTCTCTTACCCTTACATTACTTACTCGATCAAACCACCTCACACCACATATTGTCCTCAAACATCTCATTTCCAGCACATCCATATATATATATATATATATATATATATATATATACATATATATATATATATATATATATATATATATATATATATATATATATATATATATATATTCGTCAGTTTGCGAGTTCTTCAAAGTGTGTATTTAAGACTTTGCTGAAGACCTGAGCGTCTGGTTGACGGTGAACTGTGAAGACCTGATTGCCTGGTTGACGTGGTGGGCTGTGAAGACCTGATTGCCTCGTTGACGTGGTGGGCTGTGAAGACCTGAGTGGTCTCGTAAGGCTGTCAAGTCTTGATGATATTTTTCTTCGTCTTCGATAAGACTGAGTCGGTTTAAGAACACAGTCGAGTTGACCTGAAGGTTGTCTTGTTACCTCTAATGCCTGTGAGGCTGTGGCTCTCTGTGACTCAGGACGCCCTGTGTCTGTGATGCTCTCTATATAAGATGGTCCATGTCTGTGACACTGTATCTATGTCTGTGATGCCCTGCTTGGATGATACTCTGTGTATCTGCGACGGTCTATGTCTGTGTGATGCATCACATGTATGATGGTCCACGTCTGTGGTACTCTACGATGCTTTGTGTCAGATAATCCTCATAGTTGACGCTTTATGGTTATGGTACTCTGTGATGGTCGATGTCTGTGGTTCCCTGTTTCTGTGATGCTCTGTGGCTCTGATGTTCTCTTATCTGTGATGTTCTGTGGCAATGGTACTCCATACCTGTGATGCTCTGTGGCTATGATACTCCTTGGTATTGTGTGGGGCTATGGGTTGTGTACGCAAGGGAAGTCCCACACTGGGCTTGGAGTTGTGTTGGACGATGGCAGTCCCCTGCTGGTGCGACAGGCGTGTCGAATGATACAGAGGGAATCAAACACCAACAGACCACCGATTTCCAATGAGGCTATATTGTAATAAGTGGATCATGGATCAGTGTGGTGAAAGTTGGAAGTCGTACAAATAGTTGAAACAGTGAAGACTGTCAGTGTGAATAAGTAGGAGCAACTGATGAAGCTGTATATGAGTATGTACAGTAGGATGAGAGAGAGAGAGAGAATAAACATAAGAGAAGAAAATTGAGTGCAATACATTGTCGACAGAGCCGTTAGAAACGTCGTATGATCTGTTTACTACTCTAGAGAGAAGTAAAATGGATCTGAAGAGTAACATCAAAGTGATGTGCCTACTTCAGATAAAGTCTCCTAGTAGCATGAATAAAGAACCAACAGCTTAGCTTGGTTCATTAAGCCCATGTAAAGGAAGGTCCCAGACACAGCTATGGAGTTAGAAGACCTCCGACACCATGGTAAGATATACGTAAGGTAAGGTAAGGTCCCAGACCCAGCTGTGGGGGGAAAAGACCTCACAGACCATCGTAAGGTATACGTAAGGTAAACCCAGCATACAAAGTAATAAAGATATGAAAGTATGAGAAATGACTGAATTATATGTACATTCTTTGAGGAGTTGAGGGAATGCATTTGATATCTAGGAATTGACTTTTGACTTGATAATAACAGTAGTTTGTTTTTCACCAAAGAAATAGATGGTAGAGGTCTGAGAGAAGCGAATTCTTGGCAGGCAAATATCAAGGTAGTTTTTATATGCTCGTAGAAGGAAGTGCTTGGCTAGTAAGAGCCCTCCGACCAATGTTCAGCCAAAAGTATGAAGTGATGCCACGCCTTCTCCACGAGTGAATACAGACAGACAATCGTGGAGAGAATGCAAGAGTGGATTGCCTCACTCATGGTATGGGAAGTGAAAGAAGCGAGTCACCGAGAAAGAAGGAAGACCATGCGTGAAAGAAGGTGGTTGGGAGAGACACGAGAGCCCGTTTTGAATCTGTGCTAAAGGATTTGATGGTGTCAAAGTTTGTTCGACCGTATATCTGAGGGGTCGTGGCGGGTTGAGGACCCGTGCCTTGCAGGGTGTCAGATGGCGTCCCTGTGGGAACGTAGGTGATGGATGGGAACCTGGTCTGAACGGAGTGCTTGAGAAGTTCATTGACCTGCGGCAGGAGGGGAAGTCTTGGCATCCTGTAGCGCAGGAAAGACGGCACTGCGGTAGACGGGAACCAGGAGTCCACCCCACAAATGTAAATAAACAATTACACGCAGGTAGAGAAGACGCACACACACACACACACACACACACACAAACCTGCACCAACACACTCAAAGACAACAGTGATTCACCTCTCTCTCTCTCTCTCTCTCTCTCTCTCTCATATACCGAAGTGGAGGAAGCGTTGCATCCGGTAATATAAACAAGAGCCAGGGAAATAGCAGACGACTTGAGTATTCATAAGTTGGTGTGTCTGCTGGGGTTGGGCCGCCTCTGGGCCTCGTGTAAGATGTGCCGTCTTATGTAAACGAGGCGAGCGGGCCCCCAGCTCTCTCTCTCTCTCTCTCTCTCTCTCTCTCTCTCTCTCTCTCTCTCTCTCTCTCTCTCTCTCTCTCCAGCTCAGTTAGTCTGGCTGTACCCCATAACCTAGCTAGGTTCCATCCATGAAGGCCAACCGAGCTGGGACTCTTCGTCTCGAGTCGTAACAGAGCCACGTTCCAGCCCCCCCCCCAGAAGGCCAGCCGGGACTGTGTTGTAGCCTAGCTCGGTTGTTGCTCTCGTATGATAACAGAGCCCGAGAAGTCTCGTCGTCGTCATCTCCTCAGTAGCGGGAGACTGGGCTAGAGCAGAGCTCATTTTCTCCTCCCGTCTCTTCCGTGTTCGTCTGGTGGTGGTGCTGCAGACGGTGGGGTGGCTCCTCGTCTGCGAGCGATGGGTATCATCGTCGCTCGGGACTCTCTCTCTCGCATGTGAGTCGCGCTTAACGCTTCATGTGGCCATGGTTGAGAGAGAGAGAGAGAGAGAGAGAGAGAGAGAGAGAGAGAGAGAGAGAGAGATGAATGCCATGTTCGGGTGGTGCGGCCCCGGCGGCGGCGCCCCCAACACCACACCAAGCCGGGAGGGACGTAGGTTCCTCGCCGTCCGCGACCCGTCTGGCTGGGGTGGTGGTGGTGTTTACGGCCGAGATAAAGGCTTCCGTCTCCTCGCGGGGCGAAGCCTTCTTGTTGAACGTCCGAGCGACGTTGTGTGTGTGTGTGTGGTATACTACCCGTCCCTCCTCACTGGGTCTGGGTTGGAGCGGAGCGATTTCGTTATAGGCCCAACGCTTCGCTGTAGCCTCCTCCTCCTCCTCTCTCTCTCTCTCTCTCTCTCTCTCTCTCTCTCTCTCTCTCTCTCTCTCTCTCTCTCTCTCTCTAGCTAGCTAGCTAGCTAGCTAACCCCCATAATGTCCGCCATATCTCCCAAAATAAACACTCTCAGAAAACTTGAACGAAACTTCGCCTCCCGGTTCACCGCTCGCCTTAATCTCACTCGTAGCTGAAAGAGCACGTAAGAAAATGAACGAAACAGAAAAAAAAAAAAGATAAACATTTGATTACGTCAGCCAGAGAGAGAGAGAGAGAGAGAGAGAGAGAGAGAGAGAGAGAGAGAGAGAGAGAGAGAGAGAGAGGCTGCTTGCCCGCGCCTCTCATGCCTTTATCTGCTGCTTGGTCTCGGTAGAGCGGGGGTGGTGGTGGTGGCGGAGGGGGGACTTGGTTATACGGAAGAACTCGTATATACAGAATGGTCGGGAGTTTTACTGCCTCAACCCCTTCTATGCTGACTTCGTATCCCATTCTTGAGAGAAATTCTGAATAACTTTTTTCTTTATATATTTAAAGTATTTTTACATTGACGTTCTCAGTTCGGTTCGTTGAGGGGGAAGAAGGGTGATGCGCAGTGTATTGCTCACGGGTCGCGTAATACAGTGTATTTCTTCGTTATAACCAGCGTCCCTGTTATACGGAGTGCCTCACGATGTTTAGCGAACGAACTGTGATAAAGAGTTGATGTTGTAACGCACAGATAATGGACATCTTAAACGTTTGTATCGTAACATACCTTTTTTCTTTTTTTTTTTTTTTAAACGCTCGCGCCTCTGGATGTGTCAGTAAGCGAGAGATTGGTTTGTTGGGAGAATACAGTATGATGTATAACCGAGTTGTATGATGTATCTGTATTTTGTAGAGGTGTGAACCTGTGACGTGTGGATTTTAATAAGAAGGCTTCGGCTACGGCCATTGCTTGCTTGTGTGTCGCGAACGATCGATGTTAATCCAGTCATGAATCCGGTTTATTGAAGGTGATGATGATGATATATTAATACCAGCCATGGTACGTGACTGTGAGTGTTGATGGCCCGGTGATAATGGTGACAGTTTATCGTAAGAGAGTCTGACTGTGAAAATGACGTGCGAAAGTTGGTGGGAATAAGACTCGATCCTGAGCGGTTGAGTGAAGATCACGTAAGGTTTTATTTACTTTGATATTTTTTTTTTCATTTACTCGTTTTATATTGTAAATGACTGAGATATGGCGGTTCTTGGAAGAAACGAAAGGTTCCAGTTTTATCATGGGATCCTTCAGACTGGCCTCAAGTGTCGAGCGGATAGAGAAAGTATGGCTAGTAGTGGGGAAGATGGGGAAGGTATGGCTAGTAGTGGGGAGGATGGAGAAGATATGGCTAGTAGTGGGGAGGATGGGGAAGGTATGGCTAGTAGTGGGGAGGATGGGGAAAGTATGGCTAGTAGTGGGGAAGATGGGGAAGGTATGGCTAGTAGTGGGGAGGATGGAGAAGGTAAGGCTAGTAGTGGGGAAGATGGGGAAGGTATGGCTAGTAGTGGGGAGGATGGGGAAGGTATGGCTAGTAGTGGGGAGGTTGGGGAAGGTATGGCTAGTAGTGGGGAGGATGGGGAAGGTATGGCTAGTAGTGGGGAGGATGGAGAAGGTAAGGCTAGTAGTGGGGAGGATGGAGAAGGTATGGCTAGTAGTGGGGAGGATGGGGAAGGTATGGCTAGTATTGGAGAGGATGGGGAAGGTAAGGCTCGTAGTGGGGAGGATGGGGAAGGTATAGCTAGTAGTGGGGAGGATGGGGAAGGTAAGGCTAGTAGTGGGGAGGATGGAGAAGGTATGGCTAGTAGTGGGGAGGATGGTGAAGGTAAGGCTAGTAGTGGGGAGGATGGTGAAGGTAAGGCTAGTAGTGGGGAGGATGGGGAAGGTATGGCTAGTAGTGGGGAGGATGGGGAAGGTATGGCTAGTAGTGGGGAGGATGGGGAAGGTATGGCTAGTAGTGGGGAGGATGGAGAAGGTAAGGCTAGTAGTGGGGAGGTCAGCTCTTTATTTACCTTACCAGGGGTAAGGGAGCAATAGGGAACTGAAAAGGAGGGAAAGTATTCCCTGTGTAAGAGCTTGTTTAAGGAGGGTAGCGAGCCTGCTCGAGAGTTTTAGCGATCCTGCTCGAGAGGTTTAGCGATCCTGCTCGAGAGGTTGAGCGAGCTTGCTCGAGAGTTTTAGCGATCCTGCTAGAGAGGTTGAGCGAGCCTTCTCGAGAGGTTTAGCGAGCCTGCTCGAGAGTTTTAGCGAGCCTGCTCGAGAGGTTTGGCGATCCTGCTCGAGAGGTTTAGCGAGCTTGCTCGAGAGTTTTAGCGATCCTGCTCGAGAGGTTGAGCGAGCCTTCTCGAGAGGTTGAGCGAGCCTTTTCGAGAGGTTTAGCGAGCCTTTTCGAGAGGTTTAGCGAGCCTTCTCGAGGGGTTTAGCGAGCCTGCTCAGGGAGTGTAGCGAACTGCGGAGCTCATCTCCCTGGAGGTCAGAGCATTGATCCCTCATTCTGTCAGCTGATGATGCTGATTCAATACTGATCCAAGCAGCCTCACCACGAAACTGGCAGGCAGGGTGGGACAGGGAGGGGTTAAGCTAAGTCGAATACGGTTAAACCTAAGATTAAAGGTACGTTAGATGTAGTGAGAAACTGCATGACAGAGTAAAAGAAGGGAGTACATTAGGGTACGCTGTATTGATTCGGATAGGGTTGGGCGAGGGGAAGTACGGTCTCTGGGCGGCTGTGATAGGGTTGGGGAATATTGGATAGGTTAGTTAAGGCAGGATAGGGTAAGGTCGATTGGGCAGGGTAATGGAGTGGAGCGCAAGGGAGCGGGTAAATATCATGACAGTGCTCGGGTCAGGGGTCCGAGAGGGAGACATTAGAGGAGAGAGATCGTGAGGTAGGGAACTCTGTGGGTGAAGGGTGGGGGGGTCACTGGCGCGACCTGGATTTCAAAGGGGTTTAGGGTCATTAAAAGGGGGGGGGGCGTGTAGGGAAGGGAGGATGGAGAGAGAGTGGGAGAACACATAGGATGCAACAGGTTGTAGTGAGAGGGCGAATAAGAGTGAGGTAGCAAGGGAAGGGAGAGTATGGAAGCACTTGCACTGTGACACACATTCTCCCATCACCCTCACTTTTCTCACTCATGTTTCGTCCTCTCTTCTTTTTTTTTTCATGTGAGCCATGTTTTCAGTGTGGTGGTTGCATGTTGTGACCCAAGTGGTTTAACCGGATGCTGCCGCCATCCAGCCCACTGGAAAGGGAGCAGGATGCACCACTGGCGGTAGATGTTGGCCTAAGAGCGCGACACCCACTTTTAAAACACGCGACACCCGCGACGTGAAACGCGACACGTGCTCACTAAACGCAACTCTTGCCTATAAAAACGCGACACACACTTGCGAAACGTAACTCCCACTTAGGGAACTTCCAGGATTCCAGGTGCTCCAGGTACGCTAGTGTAGTGTGGGTATTTAGCCCCAAGAGGATGGTGGTAGGACGCTTGGCTACGACGATGTGTGGCCTAGCCCTGAAGTGCGACTCTTAGTGGTCAAGCCAAAGGCCAGGCCATCTTAACCATCTTACCGTCGTACTTAAGGGTCGTACCGTCGTACTTAAGGGTCGTACCGTCGTGCTTAAGGGTCGTACCGTCGTGCTTAAGGGTCGTACCGTCGTACTTAAGGATCGTACCGTCGTGCTTAAGGGTCGTACCGTCGTGTTCAAGGGTCGTACCCTGGTGCTCAGTGGTCGTACCGTCCTGCTCAAGAGATAAAATCTTAAGTGACAGTAGTTTTACTCAAGGGCCGAAGAAGTACACGTGTATGAGCAGCTCTGAATTATCAGATGATGGACTCAAAAGACGTAACACACAAGGCTAAGCGAACCTAGACTTTAACTGTTTGGAAAGCCCAACGTTAGACGGACTTAAAGCCTCAACCTCTGACAGAGCTAACCCAAGCGGAAAAGCCAACGAAGGTAATCTCAAACGAACACAGCTCATTCCAACCTCTTCAAAAGGAAACCCAGCTTTGAAAAACTGCTCCCGACTTGAGCTAACCTCAGGCAAACCTCACCTTGATTATACCTCGCCTCTGCCAAACCTCAGACGGTTATAACCTCGAATATACGTGAGGCACCGTTGATGTTAAAGTCATAAAGAGTCTAATCCTCTTCTCAGAAGATCAGAGGTTAAGAGATTTCAACCCCAAGCAGACCTCAGATCAAGACTCCCTGACTCCAACGCCAGCTACAGTCAGGCTGGTTCTCAGAGGTGTGAATTAGTGTAGCTCATAGTGGTGATGATGCCTCAGGGTTGTTCTAGGTAGAGTGTAGGTTGTGTGTGTTCTGTGTGTGTGTGTGTGTGTCTGTGTGTCTGTGTGGACTGTTAGTGGCGGCGGATGTCATATCGGCGGCGGGCGGCGTAGGAGCGGCATGTTGTCAATACCACCAACCACTTTCCCTTTAATTCCAACTTCGGACAACTACGGCAGTCTGTTGGGCGTCCGGCCCGTTAGTGCCGGCTCTCCCTACCTCTTACGTTAACTACCTACTTGACCCCTTGGGCAGAAGGGGAGGGGGGGGGGGGTTATTTAACCGAACGCAACGCATTAACAAACGAGGAGCGCAAGGTTGACCGGCCCTGACCATCCTGGGCAGGTTCTGACACCTTCAGGAGAGGCAACAGTTGCCCCTGGTGAAGGTTGTTATCCTCTCCATACTGACCTCCTCCCCAGTACCCACACACCTCCCCTTTCGATCACGCACGCTGATACAGACGGAACATGGTAAGGCTTTACGATTCCTCACCAACAAAAAATTTCCGCTACATCGAGAACACCGAAGAACAGCATTAACTCGTAAAACGATGATGGTGCCTGTTGTAGGAAAAGAACACAACACATATGACAGGAACTAGAACATATCACAGACACAAACTAAAGACCTGTTGATCTGGGCAGGAGGACGAGTGTGGAACACCTTTGTTTCCCACGGAGCCTCTTAAGTCCTGGAAAGAGGCTCCAGCCATCCATCGATACACAGTGATCAGGGTGCTTACCTCACCTTAACCCATTTGCTTCCTAGACCATCAATCATCACTGCTAACACACCCTTTGGTCTGTCGGAGGTATGTAAATAGAGTACCATGAACATGTAACCAGCAAAACCATCCACACACTTCGGTAAACCCCTCACCATACACCTGTGCACTGTGTAACTCCGCTTCCCCAGTGCACCTTTTCCCCTTCTCCAACCCATTCCTGTTTTCTTTTTTCCTTCCTTTTGATAAGAAAATAATGGCTTTTCGTAGGTTCGTCGGTCAGGTCCGAACCCTTATATGAACCGCTCGTGAGGGGTTCACTCGTAAATCAAGACACAGTCGGTTCTGTCGGCGTCAGGACGCTGGAGGTTCGTGAACAGACCACCTTGGTTCTTGGCGTCCTGGTTATGAAAGTCCGGGACGACTGGCTATGTTGTATTGGAGTGTCGTAGTACGCCTGGAGAACAGTAGCTATGTCCACAGATCTCTCTCTCTGGGAGCTGAGATGACACGGTGCTGGTGAACCCGAAGTTAACGTGCCTGAAGCCGTCTCTCCTCCTCCTCCTCCTCCTCCGTCTTCATAGAAGTTCTGTCTCTTTCACTGGATCTGTTCCCTGGTCTCTGTTGTTTGCTTCTGATCATGCTCTTGTCCTCCTCCACCGTCTGTTCCACAGTCTTTCTATTTTTGATTCTCTTACCAGTGTTTCCACTCCTGTAATTCTGCTTTGTGCCAGCTTTCTTTCCTCCACCTCCTCCTCCTGTAGATTCACCTCTTTGTCTCCGTCTCTGTGTCTTCTCTCAAGTCTCTCTGTCTTCTCTATCATCTCTCAAGTCTGTACCTCGTACTCTTGCGTCTTCTTCTATCTCCTGAATCTCTCCTTGGCTCTTGGTGTATTTGCTCTCTTGTTTCTCTTCTTCTTCACCAGGTCCTCCTCCCCTTCCACAGCCGCTAGTTCCCTCCCTTCCACTTAATCTTCTTCCATTCTTTTTTCCTCGCCCATCTCTTATCTCCCTCATTTATTTCCCACCGTGTTCATCATCCCCTTGATGCTTTTGTTGCATCTCTTCATTTATCATCCAGCCTGTCATTCTCTTGGTGTTTACATCTTTTCGTCCTCGTTATCTGTTGCTGTTCATTCATCTCTTCTGTTCCCTCTATGTCTCTCTATCTCTTTACCGCTGGCTCTCTCTCTTGTTTGTGTTTTCTACCTTCACACACAGCATTTTGTTACGTCCACCCATCTTGGGCAGCCTCTTGTACCTCTCCATCATTTTCTCCTTTCCTTCTCATCATCCCAGCCTCTCCAGCCCCCTCCTCTCGCCTCGAAGCCTCCCCCCTACCTATTCTATTCCGCCCCAAATCCTTTTGCCTGTACTCCCCTCTCACCCCGAAGCCTCCATCCCCCTTACCCCCACCCAGCCAGGGCTTCACCATATTCAAAACCCTCCTCTGAGGACGGGATCAATTTGCCGCTTGTCGTCTTCCAGGCCTCGCCAGCAAGGGCAGCTGGGGGGGGGGGTGAGCAGTTTTATCTGCAGCTGGCTCTGGTGGGCACCATCTGGCACCATCTCCCCCTCACCGCACCACCAGCTGAGCAGTCATATGCACCAGCCAGCACGGCGAAGCACACATACACAGGCCTTCCTGGTAGGATCTGGCAGGATCCGTAAAGGAAGCAGAGGTAGGGAGGTGGGTGGTGAAGGCAGACGGGCGGGAGGGGAGGTTGGAGAAGGCATTGTTATGGTTGGGGAAAGTTTAGGGGGGGTAAATAGGGGGAAGGTACGAGGTTGCCTTGTGTGGTGAGGGGTAAGGGAGGGGAGGTTGGAGGAAGGGTAGTGTTGTGGTGATTTAAGGGAAGGGTATGGTAAGAGGTGGTGGATCGTACTGCTGTGCTGGTGGTTGGGGAGGATATGTTGGAGGGCTGTATTGCTGTGGTGATGGTTGGCAAGGGTAAAATGAAGGGACTGAATTGCCGTGGGAAGGACAAGGGAGGAGTTGTAAGTGGTATTGTGGTTGTGCCGAGTAGGGTTGTAATTGTTGTTATTCAGGTGTTGTAGGTCTTTCTGACGCTGCTGTTGTCAGCGGTGGTATGCAGGCAGACACTCCCACTGTGGGAGGAGAGGCCATTAGCTCGCTACTGTACGACGTCTCGTGTCCATGTTGTCATGCGAGTCTTGGAGGCCAGAAGTTGCCACCACTGCCACATGTTAGTGGGTCATGAGGGGTAGTGTCTACCTTCCTACGTACGAGTACTTACGAGAGGACTATTTTCCCCTGAAGGAGAATGTTCAGGGCTAGCGCGTAGCTCTCACCGCAGGAAAGTATATTCGTGAGGGTCGAGTCGTGTGAGTTACGTATTGCGTGGGTGAGACAGTGAAAGAAAATACAGCTACTTACACCAAAGATACCAGAAGGAGTGACACTTCCGTGGCTGACAAGTATCACTCCTTTGGCCCAGGTTGTCTCCTCTTTCTGCCTCACCCGCACGTGAGGTGCTGGCATTCAGTCTAAAGACCCGTGCACGACACATGGCAGCACGCAGCTCGCGCGACGCACGTTCTTCGAAACTGGACTTTCCTGCAAGAGTCGTGCAACGCGCCAACCCTAGACCTGGACCCCCCTTTTTTTTTTTCTTTTTTTTTTTTCCCCCAAAACCTCGTCGGCAACACTCGTAAGTTAATAGGTAAGTAAACACCACTCTGTCCACTGAAATGGCAGCAGCCGAGGTAACTTTGATGTGAGAGAGAGAGAGAGAGAGAGAGAGAGAGAGAGAGAGAGAGAGAGAGAGAGAGAGAGAGAATGTATGTATGTATGTATGGCGACGCTTTCATCTGTAAGGACTTTTTATTTTTCATGGATCATTTTGTATAACCGAGTCTTGGTGTGACACAATGGAACAGTCCCATTGTCTGGCATTTTTCCACGTTCAGTAGAAGGAAAGCCATCTGGTGTATTGAAAGGAGAAATGAAAAATCCACAATTGACAGCTGGCACATCAGACCTCTCTCTCTCTCTCTCTCTCTCTCTCTCTCTCTCTCTCTCTCTCTCTCTCTCTCTCTCTCTCTCTCAGAAAAAAGGAATATATATATATATATATATATATATATATATATATATATATATATATATATATATATATATTTTTTTTTTTTTTTTTTTTTTTCATACTATTCGCCATTTCCCACGGTAGCGAGGTAGCGTTAAGAACAGAGGACTGAGCCTTAGAGGGAATGACCTCACTTGGCCTCCTCCTCTGTTCCTTCTTTTGGATAAAGTAAAACGGGAGGGTAGGATTTCCAGCCCCCCGCTCCCTCCCCGTTTTAGTCGCCTCCTACGACTCGCAGGGAATACGTGGGAAGTATTCTTTCTCCCATATTCCTTGGGAGAATATATATATATATATATATATATATATATATATATATATATATATATATATATATATATATATATATAGTGTGAATCACACGAGAGAGAGAAGAGAGTTACACATGCGACACAGACGCAAGGTCCAGGCGAGGTGGTCTGGTCTTAACACTACCTTAGAGAGAGAGAGAGAGAGAGAGAGAGAGAGAGAGAGAGAGAGAGAGAGAGAGAGAGAGAGAGAGAGAAACAACTCGAAGTTTGGGATAAAAATCAGTAGGAGTTTTGGGCGAGTGGCAGCAGTATTTAGTTTTGGTAGCAGCTGGTGGCAGTTGGCTCAGAGGGCTAGACTCTGACTGTGTCACAAGTTTAAATTGGTTTATATCCACAAACTTTATACAGTATATATATATATATATATATATATATATATATATATATATATATATATATATAGAGAGAGAGAGAGAGAGAGAGAGAGAGAGAGAGAGAGAGAGAGAAGTGTTGCTGTTAGTCCACGGGGAAAATGAAACACGATAAGTTCCCAAGTGCACTTTCGTGTAATAATCACATCTTCAGGGGAGATACAAGAAAGAAATATAAGTCAGTTGATATACAACGAAGAGACGTAGTTCGGACACCATTTGGTAAACAAGTGATTGTCCAAGACAGACAAACATCGTTTTTCGTCATTAGACACTTCGTGACACTTGGAACATTGACACGTAATGTATAAGCAACGCCTGTGGAAGCTTTCAGTCATTCCCTCTCTTTTTTTCGTCATTCTTTCCGTGGATGCCGTGTGCGTTATTGTGTTCGTGTGTGTATGTGCTTTTTATTGCCTTTTATGAGGCAGGGGACGTGATGAACCTGTTTGCCGCACAGCCTTAAAATTCATGATGTCTGCTTAGCTATATTTTTTTTCGTTTTTCATGTGTATGTGTGAAAACGTTGTTGGTTGGTTGGCTGGCTCTTCCTATATGTGTGTGTAAACGTTGCTGGTTGGTTGGTTGGTTGGCTCTTCCTATGTGTGTGTGAAAACGTTGCTGGTTGGTTAGTTGGTTGGTTGGCTCTTCCTATGTGTGTGTGAAAACGTTGCTGGTTGGTTAGTTGGTTGGTTGGCTGGCTCTTCCTGTGTTTGTGTGAACGTTGCTGGTTGGTTGGCTGGCTCTTCCTATGTGTGTGTGTGTGAAAACGTTGCCGGTTGGTTGGTTGGTTGGCTCTTCCTACGTGTGTGTGTGAAAACGTTGCTGGTTGGTTGGTTGGTTGGCTGGCTCTTCCGATGTGTGTGTTAAAACGTTGCTGGTTAGTTGGTTGGTTGGCTGGCTCTTCCTATGTGTGTGTGAACGTTGCTGGTTGGTTGGCTGGCTCTTCCTACGTGTGTGTGAAAACGTTGCTGGTTGGTTGGTTGGCTGGCTGGCTCTTCCTATGTGTGTGTGAAAACGTTGCTGGTTGGTTGGTTGGTTGGCTGGCTATTCCTATGTGTGTGTGAAAACGTTGCTGATTGGTTTGTTGGCTGGCTGGCTCTTCCTACGTGTGTGTGAAAACGTTGTTGGTTGGTTGGTTGGTTGGCTGGCTCTTCCTATATGTGTGTGTAAACGTTGCTGGTTGGTTGGTTGGCTGTTTCTTCCTACGTGTGTGTGAAAACGTTGCTGGTTGGTTGGTTGGCTGGCTGGCTCTTCCTATGTGTGTGTGAAAACGTTGCTGGTTGGTTGGTTGGCTGGCTGGCTGGCTCCCTGTGTGTAATGCACGACAAAAATCCGAATAGTAAATTCAAAACTTTTCCCCGGAAGTTAGTAATCCAACTGAACCATTTGGTAAACTGTGAACAGAGTTAATCCCTTGCAACTTTTTTTTTTCTCCCATATGAAACAGAGTGACTGACAGTGAACCACTGAGAAAAAGAAACAGAGTGACAGACAGTGAACCACTGAGAAAAAGAAACAGAGTGACTGACAGTGAACCACTGAGAAAAAGAAACAGAGTGACTGACAGTGAACCACTGAGAAAAAGAAACAGAGTGACTGACAGTGAACCACTGAGAAAAAGAAACAGAGTGACTTGACAGTGAACCACTGAGAAAAAGAAACAGAGTGACTGACAGTGAACCACTGAGAAAAAGAAACAGAGTGACTGACAGTGAACCACTGAGAAAAAGAAACAGAGTGACTGGCAGTGAACCACTGAGAAAAAGAAACAGAGTGACTGACAGTGAACCACTGAGAAAACCATTGTAACTGACAGGAGAACTATGGAGAGAGCCATTGTCGCTGACGGTGAACCACTAAACGAACCATTGACAGAACCAGTGTCACTGACAGTGGTTAGAGAACTATTGTCACTAACAGTGATCCATTTACAGAACCAGTGTCACTGACAGTGGTGAGAGGACCATTGTCACCGACGGTGAACCGTTGAGAGAACCAATGTCGCTGACAATGAACCATTGGGAGAAAACAGTGTCACTAACAGTGAATCATTGAGAGAATCAGTAGTGTTGCTGAATGTAAACCACTGACAGAACCAGTGTGACTGACCGCGAACCACCGAGAGAACGTGATGTGATCCGATCGCGGATCAGTGAAGGACTTGCATGAAGGAGTAAGTCCTGACGATCATTATCTTAACGAATTATTCGTATTTTCGTCGACCGTAGGGACGAACAGACCTCCATCATATCTATCACACAGACGAACGAATCCCAGTCTTCGTAGTCTGGACGAGAGTAACTGTGATTCGGTCGGATTACGAAAACGATTGAGGTTCGACCCAGAAGTTAAACTGACAAACGAGTTGTGTTTCAGTCAGATTATGAACCAATGCGCGTCGAATTGGTGAGGAAATACACTAACCAGTGAACCCATATTGCTCTCTCTCCCCTTTCACGTACATGACGGAATTGTTTATGAACTCCTGTAGAGACAAATGAATCCTGACTCGATCGTCATATAATAGCTCCCACCGTCATACAAACGAACGAAGCCTGTCCGATCCATTTTTCGAACAAATGAATCCTCGCCGGACCATCATTTAAATGAGAGCATACCGTCTTTTTTTTTTCTTTTTTTTCTAGCAGTTTTATGAGTGATTGAATGAATGTATACTTTTTTCAGCACTTGTATGAGTGAATGAATGAATGCCGATTGCAGATAGACACAGAGTACAATATTTTTCCCCCATTGTTGTAGTTATTGGAAGTCATCCATCCGGCCAATCACGACATCCCGCCATTATGACGTCATGCTGGAAGTCATCCATCCGGCCAATCACGACATCCCGCCATTATGACGTCATGCTGGAAGTCATCCATCCGGCCAATCACGACATCCCGCCATTATGACGTCATGCTGGAAGTCATCCATCCGGCCAATCACGACATCCCGCCATTATGACGTCATGCTGGAAGTCATCCATCCGGCCAATCACGACATCCCGCCATTATGACGTCATGCTGGAAGTCATCCATCCGGCCAATCACGACATCCCGCCATTATGACGTCATGCTGGAAGTCATCCATCCGGCCAATCACGACATCCCGCCATTATGACGTCATGCTGGAAGTCATCCATCCGGCCAATCACGACATCCCGCCATTATGACGTCATGCTGGAAGTCATCCATCCGGCCAATCACGACATCCCGCCATTATGACGTCATGCTGGAAGTCATCCATCCGGCCAATCACGACATCCCGCCATTAT
Organism: Panulirus ornatus; assembly: GCF_036320965.1. Lineage (NCBI taxonomy): Eukaryota > Metazoa > Arthropoda > Malacostraca > Decapoda > Palinuridae > Panulirus > Panulirus ornatus. Next base: position 20,591,895 of record NC_092230.1, on the reverse strand, counting down.
GACGTCATGCTGGAAGTCATCCATCCGGCCAATCACGACATCCCGCCATTATGACGTCATGCTGGAAGTCATCCATCCGGCCAATCACGACATCCCGCCATTATGACGTCATGCTGGAAGTCATCCATCCGGCCAATCACGACATCCCGCCATTATGACGTCATGCTGGAAGTCATCCATCCGGCCAATCACGACATCCCGCCATTATGACGTCATGCTGGAAGTCATCCATCCGGCCAATCACGACATCCCGCCATTATGACGTCATGCTGGAAGTCATCCATCCGGCCAATCACGACATCCCGCCATTATGACGTCATGCTGGAAGTCATCCATCCGGCCAATCACGACATCCCGCCATTATGACGTCATGCTGGAAGTCATCCATCCGGCCAATCACGACATCCCGCCATTATGACGTCATGCTGGAAGTCATCCATCCGGCCAATCACGACATCCCGCCATTATGACGTCATGCTGGAAGTCATCCATCCGGCCAATCACGACATCCCGCCATTATGACGTCATGCTGGAAGTCATCCATCCGGCCAATCACGACATCCCGCCATTATGACGTCATGCTGGAAGTCATCCATCCGGCCAATCACGACATCCCGCCATTATGACGTCATGCTGGAAGTCATCCATCCGGCCAATCACGACATCCCGCCATTATGACGTCATGCTGGAAGTCATCCATCCGGCCAATCACGACATCCCGCCATTATGACGTCATGCTGGAAGTCATCCATCCGGCCAATCACGACATCCCGCCATTATGACGTCATGCTGGAAGTCATCCATCCGGCCAATCACGACATCCCGCCATTATGACGTCATGCTGGAAGTCATCCATCCGGCCAATCACGACATCCCGCCATTATGACGTCATGCTGGAAGTCATCCATCCGGCCAATCACGACATCCCGCCATTATGACGTCATGCTGGAAGTCATCCATCCGGCCAATCACGACATCCCGCCATTATGACGTCATGCTGGAAGTCATCCATCCGGCCAATCACGACATCCCGCCATTATGACGTCATGCTGGAAGTCATCCATCCGGCCAATCACGACATCCCGCCATTATGACGTCATGCTGGAAGTCATCCATCCGGCCAATCACGACATCCCGCCATTATGACGTCATGCTGGAAGTCATCCATCCGGCCAATCACGACATCCCGCCATTATGACGTCATGCTGGAAGTCATCCATCCGGCCAATCACGACATCCCGCCATTATGACGTCATGCTGGAAGTCATCCATCCGGCCAATCACGACATCCCGCCATTATGACGTCATGCTGGAAGTCATCCATCCGGCCAATCACGACATCCCGCCATTATGACGTCATGCTGGAAGTCATCCATCCGGCCAATCACGACATCCCGCCATTATGACGTCATGCTGGAAGTCATCCATCCGGCCAATCACGACATCCCGCCATTATGACGTCATGCTGGAAGTCATCCATCCGGCCAATCACGACATCCCGCCATTATGACGTCATGCTGGAAGTCATCCATCCGGCCAATCACGACATCCCGCCATTATGACGTCATGCTGGAAGTCATCCATCCGGCCAATCACGACATCCCGCCATTATGACGTCATGCTGGAAGTCATCCATCCGGCCAATCACGACATCCCGCCATTATGACGTCATGCTGGAAGTCATCCATCCGGCCAATCACGACATCCCGCCATTATGACGTCATGCTGGAAGTCATCCATCCGGCCAATCACGACATCCCGCCATTATGACGTCATGCTGGAAGTCATCCATCCGGCCAATCACGACATCCCGCCATTATGACGTCATGCTGGAAGTCATCCATCCGGCCAATCACGACATCCCGCCATTATGACGTCATGCTGGAAGTCATCCATCCGGCCAATCACGACATCCCGCCATTATGACGTCATGCTGGAAGTCATCCATCCGGCCAATCACGACATCCCGCCATTATGACGTCATGCTGGAAGTCATCCATCCGGCCAATCACGACATCCCGCCATTATGACGTCATGCTGGAAGTCATCCATCCGGCCAATCACGACATCCCGCCATTATGACGTCATGCTGGAAGTCATCCATCCGGCCAATCACGACATCCCGCCATTATGACGTCATGCTGGAAGTCATCCATCCGGCCAATCACGACATCCCGCCATTATGACGTCATGCTGGAAGTCATCCATCCGGCCAATCACGACATCCCGCCATTATGACGTCATGCTGGAAGTCATCCATCCGGCCAATCACGACATCCCGCCATTATGACGTCATGCTGGAAGTCATCCATCCGGCCAATCACGACATCCCGCCATTATGACGTCATGCTGGAAGTCATCCATCCGGCCAATCACGACATCCCGCCATTATGACGTCATGCTGGAAGTCATCCATCCGGCCAATCACGACATCCCGCCATTATGACGTCATGCTGGAAGTCATCCATCCGGCCAATCACGACATCCCGCCATTATGACGTCATGCTGGAAGTCATCCATCCGGCCAATCACGACATCCCGCCATTATGACGTCATGCTGGAAGTCATCCATCCGGCCAATCACGACATCCCGCCATTATGACGTCATGCTGGAAGTCATCCATCCGGCCAATCACGACATCCCGCCATTATGACGTCATGCTGGAAGTCATCCATCCGGCCAATCACGACATCCCGCCATTATGACGTCATGCTGGAAGTCATCCGTCCGGCCAATCATGACCTCTCGCCATCATGACGTCATGCTGGGAGTCATCCGTCCGGCCAATCATGACCTCCCGCCATTATGACGTCATGCTGGCAGTCATCCGTCCGGCCAATCATGACCTCTCGCCATCATGACGTCATGCTGGGAGTCATCCGTCCAGCCAGTCATAACCTTCCGCCACTATGACGTCATGCTGGAAGTCATCCATCCGGCCAATCACGACATCCCGCCATTATGACGTCATGCTGAAATCCGTCCGTCAGGGAGTGATGTCATCTAGATGTAACACCCCCCCCCCCCCCCTACCTTCATCATCAAGGATCGTACCTTCGTCTGCAAGGGTCGTACCCTCATGTTCAAGTGTCGTACCTCCGTCATCAAGGGTCGTACCTTCGTCTGCAAGGGTCGTACCCTAGTGTTCAAGTGTCGTACCTCCTCCATCAAGGGTCGTACCGTCATTCTCAAAGGTCGTACCTTCGTCTGCAAGTGTCGTACCCTCGTGTTTAAGTGTCGTACCTCCGTCATCAAGGGTCGTACCCTCGTGTCCAGGGTTTTTAGTCATTCTGACCGTAGAAAATGTACGTGTTGGTTTCCCTCACTTACTGCCTGGGTTCATCAGCGTTTCCGACCGATAGCATCAACATCTTCCATTATCAAGATCTTCCAGAGAGTCGCGTAGGAGGCAAGCATGACTGAATGTATGGGAGTGACCCGTGTGCGTACATAGCCCAGGACAACATGGTGTCAGGGCGGGAAGATATTGACCCTCTCTCTCTCTCTCTCTCTCTCTCTCTCTCTCTCTCTCTCTCTCTCTCTCTCTCTCTCTCTGTTGTATGACCACTGGGATACAAGATTGCTGGAAAAGCTGTGGAAACCAAACCAAAATGCTGACGTGATCTACACAGACTTTGCGAAAGCATTTGATAGACGTAGACCCCCCTGGTGTCAAAAGCACGAAAGGAAAAGAGATATATATGCGAATGATTTAGATGATCGGAAGAATCTGGAGATTAGATATGATATTAGTAACTGCTGGATCACAAGGGAGATCTAAGGCATGCCATCTCCCAGTGGTTCAACTGGTTCATGATAGCGCCTGTGTCTGTCAGAGACTCTAGTGTTGTTTGTGATTTCTTCATTTTCCTCACAACGGAGGAGTGGCAGAAGACGTTCGTATGTGTGTCTCTCTCTGTCCTATCAGCATCCTCTGTTGACGTGATCATTTGTTTTTGTTGTTTTTCCTCTCTTGCGTCAATCGCCAAAGGATGCACACGACCCTTGTGACTCACGCTTGCGTCAAGGTCAGATACAAGGATGAGGAACAGGAGGGGTCCAAGTACAGTGTCTTGAGGGAACCGAGCTACCTACTGTGGAGGCACTGGGAGATGGCAGTTGAACCACTGGGAAATGAGTCTCTGACAGACGCAGGCGCTATCATGAACCAGTTGATGACATCGAGGACAGACAGCACAGAGATAACACCAAAGATAATGAGAGAGAGAGAGAGAGAGAGAGAGAGAGAGAGAGAGAGAGAGAGAGAGAGAGAGAGAGGCATATAATCTAAGAGTTTCCATGCAGTTGAGACCAGACTGAGGCCTCTTAACGTTGTCCTTTCCCCCTTACGTGCTCTCCCCGTTCACCCCATAAGGCCTTGGATGGGAGGAAGAACGTGCTGTAATGCCGGTAGATAAGGTTGTTGGTCTCGGACAGATTGGGAGCTGCCTCCCCCAATATACTCCTTACCTTGTGGCCCACATGTGTGTTTGCATCCTTGATGGTGATGGATGGTGTGGGGTCTGGCTCCGGTCGACCTCTTGAGCACGGCGGTACGGCCTTTGAGTACGGTGGTACGGCCTTTGAGTACGGTGGTACGATCTTTGAGTACGGTGGTACGGCCTTCGAGCACGACAGCATGGCCTTTGAGCACGGCGGTACGGCCTTTGAGTACGATGGTACGGTCTTTGAGCGCGACGGTACGGCTTTTGAGCACGGCGGTACGTTCTTTGAGCACCCCTGTACGGCCTTTGAGTACAATGGTACGGTCTTTGAGTACGAGGTTGCGATTCTTGAAACACTGAAGTAAATGATGGTCAGTATATCTGATGGTGGGAATACCGTATGATAACATGAACTAGTTGCCACTACAGCAACTGTCTTGTTCTTTCCCTACCCCGTTGAGGTGTGGGACTCCTTGTCCTTCTCATTCCTGCCTCTCCCAACATCAGCGACCCGACTCCCCATTTTTCATAAAAGGCATCCCTCCCTTCCTCCCACTTCTTCTAAACCCTTTATTTCCTCCTGTTTCCTTATTATATAGTTCATTGCATTCTTTATGATTTTTCCCGTTTTTTTTTTTTCCTCATTTCATAACTTTATTCCTTTTTTATTATTTTCTTCGTTTCCTTTCTCCATAGTTTATTATATTATTATTGCCTCCTGTTTCCTTATTTGATAGTTTTATTTTATATCATTATTTCCTTCTTGTTTCCTCATTTCATACTTTTATTCCTTATTTTATTGTTTCCCTTCTTGTTGCTTTGCTTCGTTCCTTATTTTGTTCCTTATTTTATTTTTCCCTGGTGGCCCAGACTGCACTTGAGCCTTCGACCTGTACAGCAGGAGTGTAGATGTGAGGGTGACCCCCAGGCTTGTCCTGCTGGGGGGGAGGGGTCATCGGCTAGCGACCCTTGGCAACCTCGCCCATCATCATCAGTCGAGATGTAGATAAGGATGTCGAGTGCCTGCCGTCGACGTATCGATATCGACGTATCCTCTTATCGACAAATACTACCACTGTTATTACTGCTGATGCTACTACTACTGCTGCTGCTGCTGTTGCTACTACTACTACTACTACTACTACTACTAATACTACTACTACTACTAATACTACTACTACTACTACTACTACTACTACTACTACTACTACTACTATTACTACTACTACTACTACTACTACTACTACTACTACTATTACTATTACTATTACTGTTATTATTACTACTACTACTACTACTACTATTATTACTACTACTAGTATTACTATTACTACTACTAGTACTACTACTACTACATCTACTACTACTACTACTACTATTACTATTACTGTTATTATTACTACTACTACTACTACTATTATTACTACTACTACTACTACTATTATTACTACTACTAGTACTACTACTACTACTACTACTACTACTATTACTGTTATTACTACTACTACTACTACTATTATTACTACTACTAGTACTACTACTACTATTATTACTACTACTAGTACTACTACTACTACTACTACTACTACTACTACATCTACTACTACTACTACTACTACTACTACTACTACTACTACTGTTACTACTACTGTTATTATTACTACTACTATTATTACTACTACTGCTTCGATGACTACTACTACCACTCCTACCACCACCATTATCCCCCCCCCCCCACACACACACACCTCTGTCCCATGCTCCCAGCACCATCATTACGTGGTGAAGCCGCTCCGTCCTAAATAACAATGGTGACGCCCCTTTACCCGTATTGTTTATCATCTTACCTCGCCTCTTGCGTATTCAGTCAGCCACTTAGTTATCATGTCTGTGTGCCCTCGCCTTTTCCTCATGGGCTGTCCTCTCGTAGTGTGTTCCCTCTCTGTATATCCTCCATTAAGCCATTTGTTTTCCTTCGACTGCCCAGTGCGCCCTCCCTGCGTCCTGAACCATCAGCTGATCATATCATCCACGTATCATCATCATATTATCATCATCCTACCCTCCCAGGCCTTCCTCGTGTTATTGCTATAGTCTCCTCATTCGGTATTTTTTAACCTTCATAGTGGGCTTTGCGTCAATATATATATATTCCCACTTTCTACCACTGTCCCCGCCACCTCCCGTCTCCCACATTCTCTCTCTCTCTCTCTCTCTCTCTCTCTCTCTCTCTCTCTCTCTCTCTCTCCCCGGTCTACCACTGGTCCCATGTATGCCGTGCCAGAGGGACAGAACTGCCAAAGGAAACCAGATGACTCCCACAAAATTTGCAAGTCCATGATGTCTTTTCCATACACTGAATTAACTTGGCGTTATCTGTATTTGTCCAGAATTATCGCTCCCCTCCTCCTCTTCCTCCTCCTCTTTATTTCACGCCTGAGAGAGAGAGAGAGAGAGAGAGAGAGAGAGAGAGAGAGAGAGAGAGAGAGAGAGAGAGAGAGTGGGGGAGAGGGAGCAAGGTTTTCCCACAGAATTTAATGACATGGAGATCTTCGACCTTAAGTTGACCCCCGTGTCTTATTTTTCGTGCTTATCTTCTCCCACCTCAGGCTTAAGTCTCCTTGTCTTCCTTTGAATATTGTGTTGTTGTCTTCCACAGACCCTGGGTATGTTTGGGTCGTAAGACCATTGTCTTATTTGCTTCATGTAACCAATCTCATCTTTTTATCTTTCTCCCAAATCCCTTATTATTATTACTATTATATTATTATTATTATTATTATTATTATTATTATTATTATTATTATTATTGTTGTTTCCTTCGGCCATTTTCTGTTTTGCTAATCTTTCATTGACTACTGTGTCTACTCGTACCTTCCTTCCTTCCTTCCTTCCTTCCTTCCTTCTTTCCCTCGGCCTTCTTTGTTGTGGTTACTGTAGCCTTCATTTTGTAGCGGTCACTCTCTCTACCGTGTTCTTCCTCGTAACCACCTGTCCTTAGTTCCTAGTGGTTATAGTCCCCCCTCCCCTCCCCCACCTCTCCCTTCACTCCCTTTTTTTTTCTCCTGTCTCTGTTTCTTTCTGTTACGTTTGTTTATTCCTTTTGTTCCTTTGTTGTGGTCATTGCTCGCTACCTTATTTTCTTTTTCCAGTTGCAAATGTCTCTCGCTGTTCTCCCCGACGCTGCTGTCTCTCTTTGCCATGTCCCTTTAATCTACCCCCCCTTACGTCTCTTTGTTCTCTCCCATCCTTTTCCATCTCCATTTTGTTCCCCATATCATACCCCTGATATCCCCCTCCTCCCTTCCCTTTAATCTTCACTCCTTCCCTTCTTTTGTTTTACTTTCCGATCCCTTACCCTTCATTCCCATCGTCCCCTTATCCTTTTTCCCATTTCTTTAACATATAACTCTCCCATCCCTTTGATCTTTCCTCCCATTCCTTCATTATTCACCTCTCATATGCCTTGGCTTCCCCTCCCGTTTCTTTAATCTCCTGTCATCTTTTCTCTCCTTCCCTCTCCGTTTGACCCCTTCCCTTCTTCGCCCTTTAATCTCTCCCCTTCCTCTTCTCTTTGTTCTCTCATTCCCTCCCCAGACACCCTTCCTCCCCTTCCACTATTGTTTGATCCTCTCTCTCTCTCTCTCTTTCCTCCCCATGATTTTCTCTTGCAGTCTCCGTCTCCTATAAACTCGTCTCCCCTCCCTTTCTTATCTCCCCTTCCTCCTACTCTTCCATCGCCCACCCCTCCCCCCCTTCCGGCCTTTCTCCCTATTCCTCCTGCTACTGCTGCCTCTCTGGCCTAGTATCTTCCCTTCCATCGAACTTCCTATAATCCCCAGATTGGCAGCCTTCCCTCCTCCCCATCTGTTTACCCCTCATACCCTCCTATAATACCCTCTCTCTCTCTCTCTCTCTCTCTCTCTCTCTCTCTCTCTCTCCCCATCTTTGTGACCCGGGTGTAGAGCCCCCCCCCCCACCTCCTCTCCCTCCTCATCACCTTCCCATCCCGATCCTCCGCTCCCCTTTCCATTGCTACCCCTGCCCATCTTCCTTCCCCCCCTTCCCACCACTGTCTCCTTTGTTCCCCCTGTCCCGTGCTGTAGCCCTTCACGCATGTTGTGTGGGCGGGCGTCCCGGGACTTGACCATATCCGTATGTCTGTGTCTATGTCTGTCTGTGTATGGTCGGTGCTCAGACTGTCAGTGTCTTCTTGCCTGTCTGTATGTGTGTCAGTGGCCGCCTGGTGCAAGGCCGGGCACATGGTGTCTCACGTCACTGTGTCAGTATGATGGTCTGGTCACTGCCAACACTGGCTGGCAGGTTGTGGTCACTGCCATCACTGGCTGGCAGATTTGGTCACTGCCAACACTGGCTGGCAGGTTGTGGTCACTGCCATCACTGGCTGGCAGGTTTGGTCACTGCCAACACTGGCTGGCGGGCTATGGTCACTGCCATCACTGGCTGACAGGTTGTGGTCACTGCCAGCACTGGCTGGCAAGTTGTGGTCACTGCCTGTTGGATCCAAGCCTGTGCCATTGTGAACCCTTACTACATGACGGATCCTGACCATCCGTGTCCTATTTACCGTGCGTCTTCACCCATGTTGTATCTCTCTCTCTCTCTCTCTCTCTCTCTCTCTCTCTCTCTCTCTCTCTCTCTCTCTCTCTCTCCCTCCCTGTAGATTGTTGTCACTGTCAACACAGGGTGGAATGACCCTTCTCCCAAACCCCTGCTCACAACCCCCAACCCCTCCTCCCCCTTTTCTCCTCCCGTCCTACCCATTCCCCCTCCCCACAGGATCTGATCCACCGCCAAATACACAAGATAACACCAAGATCACACTAGAGATTAGCGTGCTATTGACCCGATCATGGAGGGGGAAGGATGGGAGGGGTGGATGGGAAAGCAAGGGGAGAAACAGCTGGGAAATGGTAACGTAGAGGGTCATGTACACCCTTGGAGGTGTCCTGCGTGTGTCTATATACAGGCAGTTCAGCCGTATTGCACTCACCTGTGGTGCATGGTTATATCCTTGTCTTGCAGTACACCACCAGCTCCTGCACCACCTGAAGGAGCTGGGGACCCTGCCTGCCTCGTCTGTACCTGTGGAAGCATCGTCTCCCTACAAACGAGTGGTGAAGGGATCCAATGCTTTCCCGTGTCCTAATTTCTCCAGGAACTGTAGTGTCTGCATGGCTCGTGGAGGTTTGTACACATGGCTGGCGTCATCACCTTTAGGCCTGATGCACACTCATAGCTCCTCTCCCGGTCCACTCACGGCTCGCTCTCGCTCCGATTCAATATTATTACGTGTATTTCAATGGGGGGCATGCACGCTGTCGCTTACGGTTCGCTTTCGCTCCGATCACGCGCAAGCAGCGGTCATCCGAGAGATATTCTGAGCGGAGCGGGAGCGGACCGTGACCGGAGCGGGAGCGGACGGTGACGGGAGCTGACCGTGACCGGAGCGGGAGCGGACCGTGACCGGAGCTGTAGTGTGTGCATCAGGCCTTAAAGAGATTTCATAGATTTGTTCTGAGATGGAAGGATCGAGTGGAGAAGTTTTCGAGCGAACGGGAACTAAACATGCAGGAGAGTGAAAAGTTTGCTCGGAACAAAGTGAATCGGAACGATGTGGTATACTGGGGTCGATGTGTGCTGTCAGTGGACTGAATCAGGGCATGTGAAACGTCCGGGATAAACATGGAAAGGTTTGTGGAACCTGGATGTGGATAGGGAGCTGTGGTTTTTGTGCATTACACGTGACAGCTAGAGAATGGATGTGAGCGGATGTGGCCTATCGTCGTCTGTTCCCGGCGCTAACGCGGGATATAGCAATCAAGAATGAAAAAGAGAAGGAATCTATCTATCTACGTGTATATATATATATATATATATATATATATATATATATATATATATATATATATATATATATATATATATATATCCCTTGGGATAGGGGAGAAAGAATACTTCCCACGTATTCCCTGCGTGTCGTAGAAGGCGACTAAAAGGGGAGGGAGCGGGGGGCTGGAAATCCTCCCCTCTCAATTTTTTTTAATTTTCCAAAAGAAGGAACAGAGAAGGGGGCCAGGTGAGGATATTCCCTCAGTGGCCCAGTTCTCTGTTCTTAACGCTACCTCGCTAACGCGGGAAATGGCGAAGTTTGAAAAAAAAATATATATATATATATATATTGGAAAGGATCACAATTGAGCGCGTGATCAAGTATATTCCTATGAGTTCACGTGGAAATGAAACACGTTAAGTTCCCAAGTGCACCTTCGTGTAATAATCATATTTGGTAAACTTGTTTACCAAATGGCGTCCTAGATACGTCTCTTCGTTGTATATCAACTGACTGTTATATTTCTTTCTGATGATGTGATTATGACACGAAAGTGCACTTCGGAACTTATCGAGTTTTCTTTCCCCATGGACTTCTTTATATATATATATTTTTTTTTTTTTTTTATACTATTCGCCATTTCCCGCATTAGCGAGGTAGCGTTAAGAACAGAGGACTGGGCCTTTGAGGGAATATCATCACCTGGCCCCCTTCTCTGTTCCTTCTTTTAGAGAAAACAAAAAAATGAGAGGGGAGGATTTCCAGCCCCCCGCTCCCTTCCCTTTTAGTCGCCTTCTACGACACGCAGGGAATACGTGGGAAGTATTCTTTCTCCCCTATCCCCAGGGATAAATATATATATAAATATTTTTTTTTTTTTTTTTTTTTTATACTTTGTCGCTGTCTCCCGCGTTTGCGAGGTAGCGCAAGGAAACAGACGAAAGAAATGGCCCAACCCCCCCCCCCCCCCCCATACACATGTACATACACACGTCCACACACGCAAATATACATACCTACACAGCTTTCCATGGTTTACCCCAGACGCTTCACATGCCTTGCTTCAATCCACTGACAGCACGTCAACCCCTGTATACCACATGACTCCAATTCACTCTATTTCTTGCCCTCCTTTCACCCTCCTGCATGTTCAGGCCCCGATCACACAAAATCTTTTTCACTCCATCTTTCCACCTCCAATTTGGTCTCCCTCTTCTCCTCGTTCCCTCCACCTCCGACACATATATCCTCTTGGTCAATCTCTCCTCACTCATTCTCTCCATGTGCCCAAACCATTTCAAAACACCCTCTTCTGCTCTCTCAACCACGCTCTTTTTATTTCCACACATCTCTCTTACCCTTACGTTACTTACTCGATCAAACCACCTCACACCACACATTGTCCTCAAACATCTCATTTCCAGCACATCCATCCTCCTGCGCACATCTCTATCCATAGCCCACGCCTCGCAACCATACAACATTGTTGGAACCACTATTCCCTCAAACATACCCATTTTTGCTTTCCGAGATAGTGTTCTCGACTTCCACACATTTTTCAAGGCTCCCAAAATTTTCGCCCCCTCCCCCACCCTATGATCCACTTCCGCTTCCATGGTTCCATCCGCTGACAGATCCACTCCCAGATATCTAAAACACTTCACTTCCTCCAGTTTTTCTCCATTCAAACTCACCTCCCAATTGACTTGACCCTCACCCCTACTGTACCTAATAACCTTGCTCTTATTCACATTTACTCTCAACTTTCTTCTTCCACACACTTTACCAAACTCAGTCACCAGCTTCTGCAGTTTCTCACATGAATCAGCCACCAGCGCTGTATCATCAGCGAACAACAACTGACTCACTTCCCAAGCTCTCTCATCCCCAACAGACTTCATACTTGCCCCTCTTTCCAGGACTCTTGCATTTACCTCCCTTACAACCCCATCCATAAACAAATTAAACAACCATGGAGACATCACACACCCCTGCCGCAAACCTACATTCACTGAGAACCAATCACTTTCCTCTCTTCCTACACGTACACATGCCTTACATCCTCGATAAAAACTTTTCACTGCTTCTAACAACTTGCCTCCCACACCATATATTCTTAATACCTTCCACAGAGCATCTCTATCAACTCTATCATATGCCTTCTCCAGATCCATAAATGCTACATACAAGATGTGAAAAAAGGAGAGATAGGTAGTATGTTTGAGGAAAGGAACCTGGATGTTTTGGCTCTGAGTGAAACGAAGCTCAAGGGTAAAGGGGAAGAGTGGTTTGGAAATGTCTGGGGAGTGAAGTCAGGGGTTAGTGAGAGGACAAGAGCAAGGGAAGGAGTAGCAATACTCCTGAAACAGGAGTTGTGGGAGTATGTGATAGAATGTAAGAAAGTAAATTCTCGATTAATATGGGTAAAATTGAAAGTTGATGGAGAGAGGTGGGTGATTATTGGTGCATATGCACCTGGGCATGAGAAGAAAGATCATGAGAGGCAAGTGTTTTGGGAGCAGCTAAATGAGTGTGTTAGCGGTTTTGATGCACGAGACCGGGTTATAGTGATGGGTGATTTGAATGCAAAGGTGAGTAATGTGGCAGTTGAGGGAATAATTGGTATGCATGGGGTGTTCAGTGTTGTAAATGGAAATGGTGAAGAGCTTGTAGATTTATGTGCTGAAAAAGGACTGATGATTGGGAATACCTGGTTTAAAAAGCGAGATATATAAATATATATATATAAATATATATATATATATATATATATATATATATATATATATATATATATATATATATATATGTGTGTGTGTGTGTGTGTGTTTCAAGAACTAAATGTTAACGATGAGGATGTAGAAAATGGGAGAGTGGATGGGTTGTTAGGTGGGTGAGTGAGGTTTTCATTCTTCCGATGGTTTAGTTAGTGAGGGTGATTCCGTCGGTGGGGTGAAGCAGTTAGGTTAGCGAGGATTGTAGTTCTGATAGCGTTTGACTGGGTTAGGGGGGTCGAGTGTACCCCACCAGGTTGAGTGAGGTGGTAAGGTTAACGTAGGTGGCTAGGTACAGTGGTGGGAGGTGGTGCTGGGTTGTGTTGAATTATTACAGGCTCTTCCCCCCCCCCCCAGTGTGGAATATGTGACTGTAGGCGTGCTGCACAGCTTTCACTCGGCTGGATTAGAATATTTATAGATGTAGGGGTCATGGGAGGTCAGCGGAGGCGTAGAGGTCACGGGAGGTCAGCGGAGGCGTAGAGGTCGCGGGAGGTCAGCGGAGGTGGAGTGTACGTGTATGCGCGGGGATGGATGTTGCGTCGTTACGCATATGAGAGAGAGAGAGAGAGAGAGAGAGAGAGAGAGAGAGAGAGAGAGAGAGAGAGAGAGAGAGAGAGAGAGTACACGTACTCAGCGTAAGCTGAAGTATTTAACTATACATGTATATGTGTATAAGGTTAAGAGAAAGGACAAGAGTGTGAACACACACACACACACACACACACACACACACACACACACACACACACACACACACACAAAATGACCCCCTAATGCAATTTCACTCCTTGGGTGTTCTTGGTCTGGGCAATAGATGACCTCTTTATGCAAATTGGCTCTTTGGGATTCCTGCAGGTGCAGTCACTAGCTCAAGAAATCATTCGTAACTGAGATGAAAATTTGCGTGAACTGGGGGAAGGGGGTTGAGGAAAACTGTCGTAACTCCGAGAATTGTCGGAACTCGGAAAGGGTGTGTGATATATGACTTGGCGATTACTCGTAACTCACGAGGTTGTGTGTGGGACTGCCGGTAAGTTCCCCAGGACTTTGATGTGGAAGGTTTATGGCGGTTCCCTGCGAGATGTGTGCGGGTCACAGGTGAAATACGTGTTGCACGGGAGGTCTGCTCAGGTGTTGCACGGGAGGTCTGCTCAGGTGTTGCACGGGAGGTCTGTTCAGGTGTTGCACGGGAGGTCTGTTCAGGTTTTGCACGGGAGGTCTGCTCAGGTGTTGCACGGGAGGTCTGCTCAGGTGTTGCACGGGAGGTCTGCTCAGGTGTTGCACGGGAGGTCTGCTCAGGTGTTGCACGGGAGGTCTGCTCAGAGATCACTGAGGGCGGGGATGAATATAGTTGACGCCTCGGTCTGTAACGTACAGGTGATGTGTGTTTTTTTACGTGTGATGTTAGTAAGTGACAACTGATGTTTGTAAGTCACTTTCGAGGTCACGAGTTGGTGAGGAAGATGCGACGTTTGTAGGTAACTTAGAGGTGACTTATTTGTAACTTGGAGATGAAGTGTTCCTAAGTTTGAGGTCGCGTCTCAAAGCGGCTTTTAGGTAACGTGTATGTTAACATTTAAGTTTATTTTGATAATCATCTTAACTTTATTGTTTAATTAGAGGGGGATCTGACCCGTCGTTTTATGTATTGATAAGATGGAAGGGGGAAACATTTCAATTTTTGTAGATAATCATCTGTAACTAGAGGTAAGAGTAATCATGATGGAATATAATGATCTTGGTATGACCATCGTTTAATTAATGGAAGTTCAGTGAGGATAAATTACTGGGAAGTTGACGGCAGTAAGATCTTAAACTTCATCACTAGAGCAGAGCGGTAGCTTTTAACCTGATCTTTTAGTGTCATGTCAGAGAGGCCATGCCATCACACCCAAGGGTCGCACCATCGTCCTCAAGGGTCGTACCGTCTTGTTCAAGGGTCGTACCGTCTTGTTCAAGGGTCGCACCGTCGTGCTCAAGGGTCGTACCGTCATGCTCATGGGGGTTAGGGTAAGTGATCATAAGTTACAAGATGTGTACTTGAGGTGAGGATGAATACCCGAATTGGGTGAAGGCCGAATGACACGCTTAAGATTCGAACCCACGTATTTAACCTTGAAACCGTAACCTGGAGTACTGAGTACGTTGATGGGATTGATTACTAGAAAACTCAGAGCGATCGAAATGTTAGACGGTTTATAAGGAACAGCGACGATGATACTCCCAGTGAGACGTGTCTGGGATGGTGAGTGCGTGGGCTGTTGTGCCTGGAATGCACTAGAGAGGAGGACGACTTAAGCAGCGGCAACATCCACCGGAGTACCGCAGAGCGTGCCCTGGATAGTGAACGCCGAGTATGGAAAAGTGAAGAGCGTGCCTGAGATAGTCAAGACCGTGTCTGGTGTAGTGAAGGGTGTGCCTGGATAGTGAAGAGTGCGCCTGGAATAGTGGAAAGCGTGCCTGGAATAGTGAAAGGCGTGCTTGGAACGATGGGGACCGTGCCAGGATTAGTGAAGACCGAGTTTGGAGTAATGAAGAGCGGTCCTGGAATAGTGAAGACCATGTCTAGAATAATGAAGAACGTGCCTAGAAAAATGGAGAGCCTTCCAGGAGTACTAAGGAGCGTGCTTAGAAAATTGAGGGATGTGCGCGTGATGCTGAAGAGTTCGTCTGAAATAACGTAGCGTGCCTGGAATAGTGAAGAGCGTCCCTAGAATATGGGAAAGTGTGCCTGGAATAGTGAAGAGCATGTCTGGAACACTGAAGCAATGAGGAGCCAGCATGGAATAGTGGAGATCGTGCCTGGAATAGTGAGGCGTAACTGTAGCTCTGAAGAGCATTTTGAAGCAGCTAGAAACGCGCTTGGAATTGAGAGAGAGAAGCCCATGGAATAGAGGCAGTGCATGGTTTGGGAGTGGGCGTGGCCGAGTGCTAGGAGTCAGCTAGGGTCGAGACGCCACCTTCCTTGACCGAACCACTGGGACCCAAAGGCCAGTTACCTCGTTACCCTCCCATTAAATCCTCGCTAATGGCCACTGTGCATTTCCGTCGTTAGTCGCCTCCTCCTCCTCCTTGGAGTGGAGAGTGGTGGGCGGTGTGATAGTGGCGGCTCGCTCAAGGGCAGTTGCTGCTGCTGCTGCTGCTGCTGCTGCTGCTGCTGCTGCTGCTCTCTCTCTCTCTCTCTCTCTCTCTCTCTCTCTCTCTCTCTCTCTCTCTCTCTCTCTCTCTCTCTCTCTCTCTCCCTCCCATTGTTGTTCAGGTTATTCTGCTGTATTATTTGCTGTTTAGAGTGTTTCTTGCTGTTTCTGTTCGTCGTTTGAACTGGTGTTTGCTGATGATGCTGTTTGAACTGGTGTTTGCTGATGATGCTGTTTGAACTGGTGTTTGCTGATGATGCTGTTTGAACTGGTGTATGCTGATGATGCTGTTTGAACTGGTGTATGCTGATGATGCTGTTTGAACTGGTGTTTGCTGATGATGCTGTTTGAACTGGTGTTTGCTGATGATGCTGTTTGAACTGGTGTTTGCTGATGATGCTGTTGAACTGGTGTTTTGCTGATGATGCTGTTTGAACTGGTGTTTTGCTGATGATGCTGTTTGAACTGGTGTTTGCTGATGATGCTGTTTGAACTGGTGTTTGCTGATGATGCTGTTTGAACTGGTGTTTTGCTGATGATGCTGTTTGAACTGGTGTTTGCTGATGATGCTGTTTGAACTGGTGTTTGCTGATGATGCTGTTTGAACTGGTGTTTGCTGATGATGCTGTTAGAATTGCTCTTGGCTGTGGATGTTTCTCTTTGCTGTTTAGTTTGCTCTTTTGTTTCTTGTTTTTGGCTCCTGTTGCTGTTGACTTTTTTTTGTATTCCTGTTGTTGATGTAATCTTTATTTTCTTTTTATTATCGTCTCTTTTGGTTTTCCGTTTTCGTTAGTTGTTGCTGCTGTCATTTTGGTTCCTTTTCCTCCGTGACTGCTGTTGGTGTACTGGTGAAGGTGATGGTGACGGCTGTTGGTGTATTGGTAAAGGTGATGGTGACGGCTGTTGGTGTACTGGTGAAGGTGATGGTGACGGCTGTTGGTGTATTGGTGATGGTGACGGCTGTTGGTGTACTGGTGATGATGATGGTGACGGCTGTTGGTATATTGGTGAAGATGATGGTGACGGCTGTTGGTGTACTGGTGAAGATGATGGTGACGGCTGTTGGTGTATTGGTGAAGATGATATTGTGACGGTGGCGATGATTGCGTTGGGAAGCTGATGGCTAGCTGGTGACAGCAGTGCTGACGAAAATGATGTTCTGCTTGGTGAAAGTAGGGACACACACACACACACACACACACACACACACACACACACACACACACACACAAAAGTTCATTAAAAGTATAGCCAACACAGTGTTCAACGACGTCGGGTTGGGGCGCACACCATGGTAATGCTGAACTCTCGCCAACTTTCCCACGTTACTGATCAGCTGATATGAATACCTCGCGTAGTCTGATTCGTGTATTCTGAGTATTCGAGTATTGAGAATATTCATGTGTAGCCAATACTCTCATACGGCGAGTGTTTGCATGTGTTGTGGTACTTTGCCTGGCCCACGTGTAAGTGGCATATGTTACATTGCTTGTATAATTACCCGTCTTCCTCTGAGCATTAGTCTTATTTTCCTTTGTCTCCCAACAGGTTGGTGGTGGCCTCTATTTGTCTGCCGTGTTCTTTGGTGAGTGTTTGCCGCGTGTGTGCGTCTGTATGTGTCATTGCCAGGTATTACAGTACGGGGAGGGAGGTCTGGTCTCGTGCAGCGCCCCCTCTCTTGCACTTACAGAACTGTCACACAGCATTTTAAACTTGTGTATTATGCCGTCCGTCTTCACTGTTTTATTGTTTACTTTATTCCGTTCACCCACAACGCTTATGCTTGACATCTTCTCTAACATGTTACTTGCTTAAGTTCATGTAATGGTCTCTGGTTGTTCTGTCCTCGCGTCTTTCGAAGATCTGTTTAAAGTTGACATCACCATCCTCCTGGTTGGAAGATTGTGATCGCATCACCCCTTACTCCTCTCTCTCTCTCTCTTCCATGGTAGACATATGTGCGATCTCTAACCTCTCACTGTTCCTCGACTCTCGTAATTGTGGCACCATCTTTGTTGTCCTTCTCTAGACTTTCCGTGTTATCTTCTGTTGCCGGAAGTGTGTCACCAAACCTGAGAAGCACAGTTCAGTTTTGACGTAGTATGTACTTGTACTGGAATGCGACTGCGGTATTGGGCGACACATCTTGTCGACTCCCTGAGTGACGTACAGTTTCCCGCAGCTTAATCCTTGCTGGATTATGTTCGTATTGCGGCCTTCCATCATCCTCTACCGCTCCTACCTCCGCCCACCCTCAAGTAGCTGCTCTTTAATTGACAATCTCCTCCAGATGGATTTACGACAGGTTAGAGCCAGCCTCTTCTACGACATTCCCCTCTAGAGTCTCTTCAGTTCCTCCTCCTCCCGTATCGTGATGTGCTCGTCCCTCGATCTCGCGTCTCTCTCAGATGTGGGATGGTTGTAGTCCCGCGTGTATCATGGCCTCCTCACTACATCTCATGATGTCCCTTGTGCTTTTATGTAGCATCTTTCAGTGATCCCGACATCACTCATTTTCAACCTTCCCTCTGTATCGATAAGCCTTAAGGCACCCATGTCCCTGTTCCTTCGTGTTGTATATCGTGGTTACGGAACTCCCATTTCTCAATTTCGTGTAGTGATAGCAGTTGTGTGGTTGTATGTGGTGTGTACAGGCACCGGCCCTCCGCCGCATCCATCATCCACTTGTACTTATCAGTTACGCCCCCTTTAACCTCCCCTCCACGCACCTCGCAACACAGATATGCAAATCTTCCTCAACAAAGCCAATCCCGTATCTTTACATCTCGACCACTCTTTCTCTTCCCTGCATTAGGCAAGCTGTGTGTGTGTGTGCGCGCGCGCGCACACACACACACACACACACACACACACGAGGTGACCCAAGATAGAAGAAATTAATGGGAAGGAAATTGTAAAGCTTGTAGGCAGCTAATTTAAGGAGACGGATTAGTAGGTGGAATTCAGAGATACCTGGGGACGAAGCATTACTGGACCAGACCGTAGGGGAGAGAGAGAGAGAGAGAGAGAGAGAGAGAGAGAGAGAGAGAGATTGCTGATTCATGGATATCCCTCATCAGTCAGGTCTCCTTACGTGAGACTTCACACGTTGATCTGCTGTGGAAGAGGTATAGAGGAAAGGAAAAGGAGTGATGCCAGAGCTGAGGGAAATGACTACTGGAAAGACGGGGAGAGCCTGTGATCTGTCTGTCACATGGGAAGGACATAGGAATAACATGGAGGCACACGCGATCACACACACATTACATGGTCGCCTCACCGACGGTAACCACTAACACCACTACCACTGCCCCTACCACTACCCTCATCCACCACCTCTTCTCCTACCCTCCATTGCCACTACCTCTGTCATTACCCTCATCACCACCACCTCTACTCGTACCCCCATTGCCACTGCCTCTACCACTTCCCTCACGGTCACCACGTCTACTCCTACCCACATTGCCACTGCCTCTACCACTACCCTCACGGTCACCACGACTACTCCTACCCACATTGCCACTACACTCAACGCCACTACCTCTGCTCCTACCCACCCCCCCTCCTTTCACTGCCACTACTATTACCACTACTCTCACCGCTATTACCTCTACTCCTAACCCCACTGCCACTAATTTTACCACTACTCCCACTGGCACTACTTCTTCCCCTTCCCCCACTACCACAAACTCTGCCACTACCCCCGCTGCTACCTTCTCTGCCACTACCGCCTCCATACTACTATTATTACAGCCATTATTTACACCGGCTAAACATTTATGACCTTCACTACCACTGTCCCCATCACAGCCTCAGCCACCACCACTTCGTCCACCACCGCTGTTAACACCATAACCATTATTGCGGTAATTTGATCGCCCCATCCATTATAATCTCTCACATCACACACACACTTACACACACACACACACACACACACACACACACACACGCGCGACTATTTTAACTCTCTCTTCTCCCCCTCCCCTCTGCATCACTCCCATTACGAAGGTCATTAGCGTCCTCTCATACGGTTATCATAACTAGGGCCACCATTACAGCTTTGATAACGACCGCTGCCACCGTTACAACTATGGTAACGACCGTTGCCACCATTAAAGCTATGGTAACGACCGCTGCGATATTACAGCTATGGTAACGACCGCTGCCACCATTACAGCTATGGTAACGACAGCTGCGATCATTACAGCTATCGTAACGACCGCTGCCACCATTGTAGTCATGGTAACGACCCCCCTACTACCGTTATAGCTATCGTAACGACAGCCGTAATGGATTTAGGGGGTCGTTACTGCAGCCGTAATGGTGGTAGGGGGTCGTCACGATAGCAGTAACGGTGGTAGGCGGGGTCGTTACCACCACCAATTCGGCTATAGTAACGACCCCCCTTACCACCGTTACAGCTATCGTGACGACCCCCTACCACCATTACGGCAGTATTAACGATTCCCAAATCCATCACGGCTGGCGTAACGACCCCCTATCACCTCTACGGCCATCGTAACGACCCGTAACACCGTTACTGCTATCTTAACGACAACCCCCCCCCCCCATCACCATTACATCTAATTACACATGCAAAGTTGCGCACTTTGGTGCGAAAAATAATTAGCCATGAGAACAGACTGCTTAGTTAAAGAAGGAAAGGGACCTTGGAGTGACCCAATTGCTGCCAAGAGTACCTAGTTAACGTGGTTAAGCTACGGGGATGTTGGGCCTCACAGCTGGAAATGTGAACTACAAATGTGAGGATATTATAATCATCTTTTGCATTGCCTTCTTTTAAGAGTACCTCGGTCAGATCAGATCTCCAGACGTTGTCAGAGAGAGAAACTTGAGCGAATTCAGAGAAGAGCAGCCAAACTAATCCCCTTTTCGCTCCGAAATGAACCTCATGAGGAAAGATTCAGTGACTTCAGATTATTTCTCTCTTGTGTTAGCTTGTGGTAGCAGGGTCAAGAATGTATGTGGTAGCAGGGTCAAGAATGTTTGAGGTAGCAGGGTCAAGACTGTATGTGGTAGCAGGGCCAAGAATGTTTGAGGTAGCAGGGCCAAGAATGTTTCTGGTAGCACGGTTAAGAATGCTTGTGTTAGAAGAGGCAAGTGTGTTTGTGGTGGTAGGGCCAGGGATGTTTGTGGTAGCAGAGGCATGAATGTTTGTGGCAAGGCCGACGCTTTGTGTGGTAGCAAGCCAAGAAAAATGTTAGTGAGGGATTACGTTGATATACAGCCGTCGTAAACCCAAAGAACGGGAATACAAATATTTGGTAAGAAGAAAATGGATGGTAAACAGATGGAGAGAAAAGAAAACGATAATACAAATGTACGAAGAAAATGGAAGGTAAACAGATGGAGAGAAAAGAGAACGATAATACAAATGTACGAAGAAAATGGATTGTAAACAGATGGAGAGAAAAGAAAACGATAATACAAATGTTAAGAAGAAAATGGATTGTAAACAGATGGAGAGAAAAGAAAACGATAATACAAATGTTAAGAAGAAAATGGATGGTAAACAGATGGAGAGAAAAGAAAACGATAATACAAATGTAAGAAGAAAATGGAAGGTAAACAGATGGAGAAATAAAGACATGATGGGAATATCCCTCAGATGTTGCTGAATGAAGGGAGAAAGCATTAAGAATGGTGAATGAGATACGGTAATTGATAAGGGGGGAAGGAAAAGAAGGAGAGGAATGGACATAATGAAGACATAAGTGAGTAATGGAGATAACGATGGTAAATAGTGGAGAGGGAAAGCAGAAGCTGGGAGAAGGGGGAGAGAGAGAGAGAGAGAGTGGAGATGATGGGAGGGAAGGGAGAGGAACATTAAGGTGAGAGCCTGGAAGTGGTGAGAGAGGGACGCTATGGGAAGGATCAACTAGGCTGGGAGAGCTGATGAGGGGAAGTTGATGATTGTGGGGGCGGGGGGGGATTGTAGATAAGGGGAGACACTGAGGGTGATGGGTGTGGGGACACTGAGGGTGATGGTGATAGGGGATGTGTCATGCATAGGGAGATCCGGTGTATGAGAGTGAGGAGAGGTATCACGTGTTCATGTATCCAGGTGGTGAGGTGAATGCTGCTGACGCCCTTCGCAACGGCTGAGGAGCCTCTCCTGAACATGGTGGTCCTGCTGGTACAAGATGTAGAGGAGAGGTTTCAACGGTGATGGAGGCACATCTTCGATTGCTCGGGTTATTAGGTCAACTCTTGATTCTGAGAATATACAGACAGTTGCTGATTTTCAAGTTTTTTTTTTATGGGGTTTACCCTTTCCCTCAGTAAGATGGTTCCTGGTGGTGATGTATACAGTGGATGGATATATGTAGCATCTGTAGATGATGGAAGTGGAAGTTGTCAACGTGATAGGCGTAAGGAAAAGAGCAGGTCATTTGGAAGCATGACCTGCATGTGGAAAGTAACGTGCCCGAGTGAGCCCTTCGCGATTCCGCTGCGCTTGACGTTGACACTGGCCAGGAGTAGCGAGTGGCAAGAGGACGCTTACATGCATGGCACCTCGTTAACCCAGGTGAACCCGGCCCTTTAATGGCAATCACACAGGTGTACATGCAGTCCTGGCATATCTGTAATACCTCGACGGTGTATTTTCCAGCAAATGGCTGCTCACATCCTGTACACCGTTATTTATTTATTTATTTATCTAATATTTCCGTGCCTAATTCATGGTAGACTCTAGGAGTACATAGGGTTAGGTCTGGCACCTATCTGTGTGGCCAGGCCATTAAGGGAATCGCTGGAGAAAGGTCAACCTTTTGTGCGGCGTATGGGGGCAGCAAGAGGCAATTCAGACTATAAAAAGGATTTCGTCTTTTTTTGTTCTCACCGCTGCTCAGTTATGAGGTTTCTGATTTCTCAGAACTGTTATCAACATGGCTACGGTTGCTCAGGGGAAAGGCCCCTGTGCCCTCCCAACGAAGGAGTACGAAGGAGTATTTGTCTCATTCTCGTATGGTAACCAGGAGAACCGTGTCTGAAGCTTATCCGGTCGCAGAGGTCGAGGCTTCCAGGCGATGATTCGGTTCCTTTAACGCACCAGAGTTCTGATACATGGCTGACCCAGACCAGGCGTTCACGGACCATGACGCACTAGTGGTTAAGGTTAGAGATCATCAGGGAACAACTAACACGCTCGTGTATCTTAAAGTGCAAGACTTCAGCCCCACATCTGAGTCTCAACTAGGAGAGGGGTTACTGCAGCCGAAGACGGATTCTCTCTCTCTCTCTCTCTCTCTCTCTCTCTCTCTCTCTCTCTCTCTCTCTCTCTCTCTCTCTCTCTCTCTCCTCCCTCTCAGGAGTATATCCGTAGTGTTGCCTAATTATAACAGTCTTGGTAAGGAGGAAGCTGCTAATGTACTGTTGCATAACCCATGTTATGATCCCATTATGTTGTAGGTGAAGCGCGAGGATCAGGTCGCGCCCGTATAAGGGGTCTCGTAATTCGAAGCATCTTGTCCGGACGGTCGTGCTGCCAGCTCTGTTGAACATGGTGTGGTGTACGAGGGAAAAAAGGAAGCCTTGTAGTCAGTCCTCCCAGCCGAGGATCGTCGTCCACAATGTTCTGAGGTTGATGCGCGATGCTCTTGGCAGTTCAGATCCTGGCGCACAACGCTTAAGCAAGCTGTAGGTTGTAGTGTATTCCGCCCAGGGATGGCTTAAGGATATGTACAGGAATACGTGGATTAGGTGCCCGCCCGTTGGTTGATCATGAAGGGAATGCCCCAGCCTCAGCTGTGACCTGTAATGTGGTCGATGGGTGAGGGACTCCTGTGATGTCCACGGTCACCGAAACGGAAGATAGTGACAAACGTTCGCTGTAAGAAACGTTCGCTGGTGACGGTCGGTGATTCCTCCAGTTGTTGTGGGCTACTGGTAACCCCACCCGATTGATCGGTGAACTGTGTGGCCGAAGCTTTTCAGTGATGCTACCATTTCCAAACACTCAACTCCTCGAGTAATACTGTTTAGCAGCTGGTCAGAACCCGATGGATGGTGTGTTAAGTGAACTCCTGTGGCATCGTTATATTAAGACGTTCAACGTTCTTGCCTGCCACTTTGCGAGTGGTCGTTCAGCAGAGAGAACGAGAAGTAAAGTGTCAGATGTGTTGAGGCAAGTGGTCGAGTCAGAAGAGTTACCCCTCCGTTAACCGAGCCATAAACGTGCCTGTAGGAGATGACCCTTAGGGGAGGGAGAGACCACGTACAGTAGGTCATGGGCTTTCGTTTTCCAATCTTTGGCCTATTTGTACAGCTTGGGTTACGTGCAAACTAGGCTGAAACACTGGAAGAATGTTGTTATTATTTTCTTTTTGTAGCATTGTAAACCAGTGGCTGCCGAGGATGAGCGAGGACATTATTACTTCCCAGCGTACAGATGAGACGGAGTACGGCATCCACGCAGGGCAGGTGGTCATGACGCGGCCTCAGGAGAGGTGGTGGCGGTGGTCCGGTGCCGTAGCTCGGCGGAAACCGATTTCAGGTTCTTATGTAAGCGTAGTGGAGAATCCCCACGACGGGCCACACGGGGGGGGGGGGGGGGGGGGGGGGGGACCGTGTGGCCCGTGTCCACCACCTGGGGAAATGTTGGCTCACGGGTTCAGTTGCACCTCGTGCCCCCGAAGAGGGAAGAGACGCCGGTGGAGTGGGGAGGCAAGCGCCACAGGAACCTCCTGCAGAAGGTGAACGTAATTAACGTTCTCTTGAGTTCCAACGGTATCACCACTGAGGGAGTCAGGATGATGGGAAGGGGTTATGTATGGGCAGACCCTGTAGATGGGGAGGCACTGAGGGTGGAGGGGTCGTGTATGGGGAGGTCCTGAGCAGTTGTGAGCGTTGTGGGAGGGAGGGCAGTGAGAGTATTTTTGGCCCGAGTGCTCCCTGCCCTGCCTGGGCCAGGCTTCTCTCAGTAGTACCTTGTCCCAGTCTCTCTCTCTCTCTCTCTCTCTCTCTCTCTCTCTCTCTCTCTCTCTCTCTCTCTCTCTATCTATCTATCTATCTATCTATCTATCTATCTATCTATCTCGTCTTTCCGTGTACCACTTCCCCCCCCCCCCCACCTTTTGTGTCTCCCTATCCCCTCTCATCCTCTTCCCCTCCGTTTATCCCAATGTTCACCCCTCCATCCTGTAACCTCCCTTTCCCTACCTATCCCCATCCCATCTTAACCTCTCCATCCCTCTCTTCCTTGTACTCTCCTCCTCCCCCTCGTGTTACCTCTTCTCCTCCTATCGCCTCTCTCTTCCCAGGCCACCCCACTCTGGCCGCTGGGGGTCTACCCTCATCCCCCCCCCCATCCCCAACCCTGGTGAAGGGGAGACTCGAACTCGTGTCTGCTCCCTGTCGTTGCCCCTATCCTTTCTGCCTATCCCTGGTAGCCAGTATGTCTCGTGATTGGTTGATGAGAGGATGATGGATGAGGGAACCACACATCCCTTGCGTTAGCTCTGAAGTAAAGGAAAAGGGGAAGGGGCAAGTGCTAGGGGGAAGGGGGAAGGATGAGAGAGTATAAGGTGTGTAGGGGAGAGAGAGAGAGAGAGAGAGAGAGAGAGAGAGAGAGAGAGAGAGAGAGAGAGAACTGATACATTATTAAGTAAAAGACACAACCACAGAGCTCCTCTTGATCAGTATATCTTTTTTTTTTTTTACAGCGCCGCTTTTTAGCACCTCTAGTGTGGCGTACATCGCCAGGCAGGGACGTTAAAGATCGGTGTGTGTCCGGTGTCGTCCGTCCGATGCCGGGAGTCGAACCTTGACCTCCACCTTAAACCTCAGCCATAACTCGGAAATGTTTACACCTCTTAACACCTGATGTTGTACACAGTTGTGTGCTGGCACCTGAAGATCTGAACGACATATAAAGACCCATAACTGTGTCTCGTAGTCTGCTCAAGTTATGCCTCGCGTCGTACGTGTGTAGGTTTAACTCCGGCTCGTAAACCTGAGGAGTATCCAACCTTCACCCTTGACACGTAATGTAGTTGTTTTTGATCTTTTCCAGACAATATTTCCACCCGTTATTGTTGTTATAACTCCCAGGCGAGGCAACCGTGCCATGGAACACCCCTCTACTTACCATGGTTTTGTCAGTATTCTTATCATACGTCGTTCGTTCGTTATTTTCTAGGTAGGAAGATACGGTGATAGTGCAGATTCCATGTTGGGTTTGTTGTAGAATGTTGTACTGCGTCCGGTCGCCGTGCAGGAAGTGGGCCATTTCGTAACCCAGGAGCACTACGGTACGACCCGTGGGTAGGGTGGTCTGGCCTGTGTGGCCCGAGACCCCCTGTCAGGACCACGGTACGACCTGTGGCTTGAGACCCTTGGGGGAAGGGGGGTGTTGTCAGGCGAAGGTCCCCAGACCATCTTACCCAAATGGTAAGTCATGTAGTGGCTCTCGTGGTCGTACCGTCGTTTGCGACTTAAGTGTCGTAACTCATTTGCGACAGTTTGGCAGTGATTTAGGTGCGTCTGGTTGTGTGTGCTACGGAGAACGTTTGTGATGTCGTGGTCAGTATTTGGTTACCTGGAGGAGGAAAACATCGAGGCGTCTCCCCATGCTCCATGCTGCTGGAGGCCACAGCGAAATCTTCAGTAGTCTCTAGTGTGTCGTCGTCTTGGGCGCGTGGTTGAGCGCCTAGGTGGCGGGGGGGGGGGGGGGGTTGGGTAGATATGGTACACTTCAGAAAGAAATTTACATCTTAAGATGAGAGTTGAAGGAGGAATTCTGTGTCGGAATGTATTGGGTATACATGGCTGGGAATTAAGAGGGTCCTCAAGGTTGATTATCCGTCCGTGAATTTCTTTGTGATAACTTATTGTCATTTCCTCTTAAAGGAAATACATACATGGAAATATTGTACAAGAAATGATATTAGAAATCTGTAGAATACGTTCCGTGGTATTACCTTCCACGTGTGTGTGTGTGTGTGTGTGTGTGTAGGAATTTTCCCCTAAGTATCTTAAACGAATGTGAGGACGAGTGGCAATGAGATCGGCCAGGGCGCGCCGACGTCGCCAGTAGTAATGTTAGTAGTTAATCCGACGCCAGCATTAGAACACGACCGCTGAGGCAAACACTGTACCCTCTCCGTCCTAAACTACGCCATACGTCTGTTCTTCCACTCTCTCAGAGAAGGGATTACAGCAAAGCTACAAAATTACACAAAGCAGATTACTGACGACAGTTACGTATATAGAATATACATCATTGCATAGTATGTACTGTGGTCCCGCCCGGTGGATGTGGCCGCCTTCCTGGGCGCTGCGAGAGCCCCCCACCACAGTAGATAGAAGGGACCTCCTGGAAGAGAAAGGTAAAGCAAGGTCTATTTGTATGAATTATGTGTGTACGTATATACCGCTGATCTGCTCAGAGGTGCATTCCGAATGATCCTAAAGTTACGGGGATGTAAGTAAGGGAGGGAACAATGTTTACAACTGTCGCATCGTTTTCCCTCATTATGGCCACATTTGACCTTAATTGAGCTCAACCAGACAGGTTATCGTAACTCAGGAAATGTGGAGCGAAATGTGTCTGGAAATCTGGATTGTGGAAACGGCTAACGAAGCGATACTACACTGAAAAATATTGCTAAGAGAAAATGTGCACCGCCTCACTGTAAATGTGCACCGCCTCACTGTAAATGTGCACCGCCTCACTGTAAATGTACGACATTGTTATCTCTGTTTTTAGCAGACGTTATCGCTCATTGGGAAGCCGCCGTATTTATCCATCCTCTGCACACGGGAACATACTCGTGATTATTGTTAGAATTATAGTTTATATATAGATTGATTTGAGATAAGTAACTATTCTCGTGATTAAAGCTCAAGTGCTCAGTGTAGCTCCTCTGAAATGGTTGACCACCAGTCGGCAACAGTTACATATAGCGGTACTTGGCACTGCCATTGAGCGCTGACGACTGGCTGTTCAATTTACCGCCCTACATAGAAGTTTTATGATTAGTTTCGGGGCACAGGTGGCGTTAATTCGCAACTGTAAAGATACAGGAAAAAATCGATCACAATTTCTTCTTTTTTTTTTCCTTTTTTGTGTCACTGCAGCGACGGGAAAAGCTGTTGCCACACAGTAGGCTGCGCCGTAGCTGAAGGGAGGGGGGTAGGCGGAGGGACAGCCGGGATGACGCGTCTCGAGAAATCACGCCAGGTAAACATCTTAAAAGAGGCGATTCGTGTCTTTACTCTGGCTTTATCAGTAACGCAAAGCCGCCACCAATAGGACGTTCATGTTTCGTGCTGGTTTATACTTTCTGAGTTGGCGAGAATGCGCCTTGTGTAGTCAGAGGCTCGCAAAGTTTGTTGTCAGCGGACATAGTTGTAGCTGTTGGAGGCACGTGCTGCATTCCCTGCGTTCCGTGCCCGTTACTTAACCTGCTGTTGCTAGGGGAGGCGGCTGTCATCTGGTACCGCGCCGTATGGGACCTCCGTGGCTGTCTGAACCACAGGATCATAGGATATACACCGGTGCCTTTGGCAGTGTGCGAGGGTCTCGTGCTAGCAAGTCCTTCCCATCCGTCGCTTGGTGGTGTTGGACGAGGGTTTCGAGGAGACGGTGGGGCGGGTCGTGTCGCCAGGACATGATCTCGTTACAGTCCGAACGGCGAGAAGCTGGGAACCCTCGATGCTACTTTCGTTCCAAGACACTACGATGCTTTTTCGTATATGGAAATTTTGTTTTTTGCATTTATGCCGTGATTTGAGTTCGTTCTGAGAATCATGTTAGACATTACATGTTAAGTGGATGGTTAACGCATACGATATCTGTCCCACAAATTCCGTGTGGTGAGCTAGGCTTTGTTCGTGGTGATGATTGTTGGCAGGGGGTTTCCAGCGCCTGTAATGGTGATGGCTGGAGACGACCCTGTGTGCAAGTGTTCTGTACCTCGGTGGGGCATTGTGGAGCCGTCAGTCTTTTAAGCTAAGGTTAGAGAAGAGGAGGTGGTGACTTTAGGTGGAAGGGATATGCACAGGGTCCTGGACGAGACTGGTTTAAATATAGTTATCCGTGCAGGACGTGAGTTGCTGACCTTGAAGGTTAGGGAGTCCGGTAACATGGATGAGCAGATGGTGCTTAAGGATGGATGGTCACTATATAGAGATGGTTGTAGATGAGGGGGAATGGATTTGGTGACGTAATAAACGAAAGCGGTGGTAGGAGATTACACTCGTTAAATATATAGGCTGTGAATCGTGTATTTAGGAAGGCCACCACTGGACATTCTAGAGGCTGGGATGCAGGATGTCACGGAAAGGATTTACCGGTAGGAGTGTACACAGGACGAAGGGAGGACACTGCGGCCCCTGACATGGTTGGGTGTGTACGATGTAAAGTGGGTGCACTTGAGTAGATGATGAAGTTAGTTGGTTCCTGAGGAAGGTGAAGGTTAAGGCTGGGAGAGGCGTTTTTCCGAGATGTTGCCAAGAACAGGTGCCAGTGGATGTGGATATTCTCGTGGCTTATATTGTTGGATCGGTAGAGATGAGATTCGGCGTGCCACAGGAAGGGCTTGTATTTTTTTTTTTTTTTTGGATAACCGAGGTGTTGCTGTGGCCCGACAGAGGCATTTATATGCTGGCAACGGATCACGTTTAAACCATCGTGGTTAGGCGCGCGAAGCACCTTTAATTAAAGCGCGCGGGGTCGTTACCTCAAGCAAAACGGTGCGATGTTTGAGCACGACGGTACGATCCTTGGTTACGATAACACGATCCTTGAGCACGATCCCTGGGTGTGGTAGCCTGGTCTTCGACCTGACCCATTAGGGCCATCACGTACAGGGGTCGTACCGTTGCTCGCGTGGTCAGGGGTCGTACCGGCATGCTCAAGGAGTTAAAGATTCTGGGTAGAGAAACGAAAAAGTTTTCTCTCCATCTCCCCCAAGAAATGTATTTTTTATTTAGCAGATGGCGTGAGCGTTAGAGGTTGGTGGGATAAACTTTTTAATTATATTGTTGAGAAAGACATTGTTAGTGTTGCCGTGAGGGGGGGCGAGCAGTTGCTCACACGTGCCTCCTGATCACACGAACTGGTTCCGAGTCGACTGTTTTTTTTTTTTTTTTCTTGTCTGCTCGACAGTAGTTTAGATCTTTATTGCTAAGCCAGGCGTCAAATGCATTTAAATATGAAATGAATTCTCTCTGACACTGAGTTTTACTCTTTTGTTCGAGTTAATAGGTTATAGATTCGCTGTAATGTTATCCGTTATGTTCAATAATGACTCGAGTTTTTTTTTTGTATACTTTACACTGTTCTCATTGAACCGTGTTCGCCTGTTTTATTTTTTTCCAGGCGAGCAGTTAGTCGTTTGCAGACCATAATTTTGCGTTACGTTCAGCATTGAGGCTCATTTTCCTTTCATAGTCATTGAGTTAGTGTAAGAGTTTTTAGTGATAAGAGAAAATACCTTGAAATCAAGTGATTATCTATCGTTGATTGATTACGGGTTGCACAAAATATCTGCACTGTTGATTTATGCAAGAACTGAAAAAAAAGGAAAGGGGGAGGGGTCGATTGATCAAGGTGGGTGGGGGGGTGGGGGTTGGATGGCGCCGGTGGGTGGGGGGTCAATTCGTCATGGTGGAGGTCGATACGACGTGGTGGAGGGTTGGGAGGGGGGGTCAGTAAAAGGAAGCAATTCACCACTTGTGACTGAAATAGATCGCCTTACCCCCCTCCCCCTCCCCCCAACCCTTACCTGCCAATAGCCATTACGTAACACTTCCCCCCCACCCCCCCTCCCCTGCGAGTGATCGTGGGAGGTGCTGCCACAATGGTGTGTGTGTGTGTGTGTGTGTTCGTTCTTACGACAGGACACCCACACAGTATTGAGTTGCAGAGGTCTTTTCTACACTGGTGCACTCGCTCTTTCTTCCCCCATATAAAACGTCTTTTTTTCTGAATTCCCTTTTATCCCTTATGTTCTATATGTATCCTAGTTTTCTTTCCTTCCTCATTATAATCGCCCCATCACTTTGCGTTGCTTCCTCACGCTTGCTTCTCATCTCGTGTCTTATCTGTGCCTCATAACCTTTATTTCCCTAACCCTCTCCACTATAACGGTTTGAGCACACACTCGATTTCTTACACGCTAATGTGTCTCCCCGGCGCACATGTGCTCATTTTGTCTGTCATACTCACATCTGACCTTTTTATTTTCACCCTCACACTATGTACTTGCCCTTTCCCCCTCCCTCCCTTCCTCCCTCAACACACTCGCCTCAAACCTCTTTTTCTCAACGCCCCTTGACGTTACCCTCTTCCCAAATTCCTCCAAACAGTAGCTTTTGTGTGTGTGTGTGTGTGTGTGTGTGTGTGTGTGTGTGTGTGTGTGTATTTTTCAGTACTCGCCTTTTTAAAGCCCTTTTACCATCGCACTCTTCCCACTTCTCTTGATATGCTTCATAGTCTTTTGTTTGTTTGTTTGTTTATATGAATTCCCGAAGTCAATATTTTTCTTGTTTAATGTTTACTGGCAGCTGTCTAACCCCCATACACATTCGTTAGTCAAGTGTGTGTGTGTGACCATACATTCATCTCTCATTCCTCTTCTTTCTCATCTCTCTTTTCCTCTTTGCGCATCTTCCTTCTGTATTCCTTTCAAAAACTGATCAGATTTTTTTATTTTTATTTTGTACGTACTCTCTTCATACCTCCGTTTTCTGTACATACTCGCCTCACACCTCCGTTTTTTTTTATACACTTGCCTCATACCTCCGTTTTTATTTACATCCTCGCCTCTTACCTCCGTTTTCTGTACACACTTCCTCATGCCTCCGTTTTTGCGTAATCACTTGCCTCATTCCTCCGTTTTCTGTACACACTTGCCTCCTGCCTCCGTTTTTGCGTAACACTCGCCACATACCTCCGTTTTCTGCACGCTCTCGCCTCATACCTCCGTTTTCTGTACAAACTCCCTTCATACCTCCGTTTTCTGTACGCACTCGCCTCATACCTCCGTTTTCTGTACGCACTCCTTTCATACCGCCGTTTTCTGTACACTCGCCTCATACCTCCGTTTTCTGTACACACTCGCCTCATACCTCTGTTTTTCTGTACATACTCGCCTTTTATCGTCGTTTTCTGTGCACACACTCCCTTTGCCTCCGTTTTCTGCTCACACTTGCCTCTTACCTCCGTCTTTCTCTGCAGACTCGTCTCTTTATCTGTGTTTTCCCTATTCCTTCGTCATTGGTTAAAGCTTTAAGTGACCCCCCCCCCCCCCCTTCCCCAGCTTACATTTTTTTTTGTTTCCCCAAAGCTGTATTTTCATCCAGCCTCATATCTTCTTGACCATATTGTCTCTCGCCCAGACATCCACCCATCACCTACACTTAAGCTTTCCCCCTCCCCTCCTCTCTCTCTCTCTCTCTCTCTCTCTCTCTCTCTCTCTCTCTCTCTCTCTCTCTCTCTCTACACGGTCGGCTCGACCTGTCCCCCCCCTCCTAATCCCTTTCTCATCACCTGTCGCCTCAGTCTGTCATCCCTAATCTTCCCTCATCCCCCCCTTCCCCCTCCTTATCTCCTCCCCTCCTCGCCAGTACATCGTAAATCCCATAAAGATAAGCCCCTGCCATATTTTACCCCTGCCTCTTATTCTCCCCCCCTTTCACCTCCCCTACCTTCCTTTCTTCACCCCCTTCTCCCCCCCCCCCCCCTCCCACCCCGTTACTTGTATCTTCCGTTACCATGCACCTCACCCCCCCCCCCCCCGTGCTGTTGGCATTTCCTCATCTTCCCGACTCTGCTTGGCCCTCTGTTGCTCCCCACTGTTGGTGTTTCTTCCCTCCTCTGTAAAACCGTACTGTTGGTGTCTCCTTCTCCCGTTGACCGTTTGGTATTCCCTACTATTGATATTTTATCCGTTTTCGCCCCCCCCCCCCCCCGCCCCATTTCTTCTGTAATTCCCTACTGTTGGATGTTTCTTCCCTCCTCCGTTAAGCTTCTGTTACTTTCTACTGTTGGGTGTTTCTTTCCTCCTCCGTTAAGCTTCTGTTACTTTCTACTGTTGGGTGTTTCTTCCCTCCTCCGTTAAGCTTCTGTTACTTTCTACTGTTGGGTGTTTCTTTCCTCCTCCGTTAAGCTTCTGTTACTTTCTACTGTTGGGTGTTTCTTCCCTCCTCCGTTAAGCTTCTGTTATTTTCTACTGTTGGCATTTCTTCCCTTTTCTCTTGACTGCCCGTTACTCAGCTGGTCAATTTTTTTTCCCACCTCGCCTATTGACCCTCCTCGGTCGGCTGCACAGTCCTTCCTCTCTCTCATGTTGTCTTCGTCCTCAGTATCTGTAGCATTTTGAAAGCCAGGAAGAGTTCACAAAGGAAGGCTTTTTTTCATAACTCCAGAACATGTACTTTTCCTCAAAGGGCGTCTCGTGCGCGTGTGTAATTACCCTTTGTACTATTCAGGGAGGGAGTTTTAATCTCTTTGGGGGACACTGTCTCTTGGACCTTCTCTTGTATCATACACTTTTTTTTTTTCTTCTTTGCGTCTATATATACTGTTCTCATTCAGTGCCTCACAACCCTGTACATTCCATTCATCCAGGACTCTTGTTACCATATAAACTCTTCTTCTACAACTTTTTTTTTTTTTCAAATGTTGTCTTTAGTTTCATGTTGTGCCCTGTGGTTCTTGTATCTCAGCATATGTCGAAGAGCTGTTCATCATCTACGTCTTCGAGTGGGTTTAAAAGCTCAAGATGTTTTGATCAGGTCGCCCCTCACTCACCTCTATTGCATGGTGGGCAAATTTAAGGTCTCCAGCCTTTCCCTGTAACTGAGCTCCCTTAATTCTTGTGCCCTGTTTTGAGTGTATATGATATTTAGTGCGGGACTGTGAAGGCAGAATGCCCCCGAAAAATAATTTTCTATAATTTTTTCCAGTTTCGGTGGAATATTACCTGAATTTGTATTATTATGCTTATTTTGCATGTTTTCATTGACGTTGTTCTGCTGTAAGAGAGAGTCGTTAGTGTTTTTGAACTACTGTTTGGCTCTCCTTAAAGAAGAGAAAATATCCTGTTCCTTTCCAACAAAGCAGATAACTTTGTTGTAATGTTACTTGTGATGGCCAGGACGAGGAACAGAATGCCCTAATCAGGGCCATCTCATTATTGATATATATATATATTTTATTTTTTTTTATTATACTTTGTCGCTGTCTCCCGCGTTTGCGAGGTAGCGCAAGGAAACAGACGAAAGAAATGGCCCAACCCCCCCCCCCCCCCCATACACATGTATATACATACGTCCACACACGCAAATATACACACCTACACAACTTTCCATGGTTTACCCCAGACGCTTCACATGCCTTGATTCAATCCACTGACAGCACGTCAACCCCGGTATACCACATCGCTCCAATTCACTCTATTCCTTGCCCTCCTTTCACCCTCCTGCATGTTCAGGCCCCGATCACACAAAATCATTTTCACTCCATCTTTCCACCTCCAATTTGGTCTCCCTCTTCTCGTTCCCTCCACCTCCGACACATATATCCTCTTGGTCAATCTTTCCTCACTCATTCTCTCCATGTGCCCAAACCACTTCAAAACACCCTCTTCTGCTCTCTCAACCACGCTCTTTTTATTTCCACACATCTCTCTTACCCTTACGTTACTCACTCGATCAAACCACCTCACACCACACATTGTCCTCAAACATCTCATTTCCAGCACATCCATCCTCCTGCGCACAACTCTATCCATAGCCCACGCCTCGCAACCATACAACATTGTTGGAACCACTATTCCTTCAAACATACCCATTTTTGCTTTCCGAGATAATGTTCTCGACTTCCACACATTCTTCAAGGCCCCCAGAATTTTCGCCCCCTCCCCCACCCTATGATCCACTTCCGCTTCCATGGTTCCATCCGCTGCCAGATCCACTCCCAGATATCTAAAACACTTCACTTCCTCCAGTGCCATTGTACAAAGGCAAAGGGAATAAGAGTGAGTGCTCAAATTACAGAGGTATAAGTTTGTTGAGTATTCCTGGTAAATTATATGGGAGGGTATTGATTGAGAGGGTGAAGGCATGTACAGAGCATCAGATTGGGGAAGAGCAGTGTGGTTTCAGAAGTGGTAGAGGATGTGTGGATCAGGTGTTTGCTTTGAAGAATGCATGTGAGAAATACTTAGAAAAGCAAATGGATTTGTATGTAGCATTTATGGATCTGGAGAAGGCATATGATAGAGTTGATAGAGATGCTCTGTGGAAGGTATTAAGAATATATGGTGTGGGAGGAAAGTTGTTAGAAGCAGTGAAAAGTTTTTATCGAGGATGTAAGGCATGTGTACGTGTAGGAAGAGAGGAAAGTGATTGGTTCTCAGTGAATGTAGGTTTGCGGCAGGGGTGTGTGATGTCTCCATGGTTGTTTAATTTGTTTATGGATGGGGTTGTTAGGGAGGTAAATGCAAGAGTTTTGGAAAGAGGGGCAAGTATGAAGTCTGTTGGGGATGAGAGAGCTTGGGAAGTGAGTCAGTTGTTGTTCGCTGATGATACAGCGCTGGTGGCTGATTCATGTGAGAAACTGCAGAAGCTGGTGACTGAGTTGAGTAAAGTGTGTGGAAGAAGAAAATTAAGAGTAAATGTGAATAAGAGCAAGGTTATTAGGTACAGTAGGGTTGAGGGTCAAGTCAATTGGGAGGTGAGTTTGAGTGGATATATATATATATATATATATATATATATATATATATATATATATATATATATATATATATATATATATATATATATGGGGGATTAAGAATACTTCCCACGTATTCCCTGCGTGTCGTAGAAGGCGACTAAAAGGGGAGGGAGCGGGAGGCTGGAAATCCTCCCCTCTCATTTTTTTTTTTAATTTTCCAAAAGAAGGAACAGAGGGGGGCCAGGTGAGGATATTCCACAAAGGCCCAGTCCTCTGTTCTTAAACGCTACCTCGCTAACGCGGGAAATGGCGAATAGTTTAAAAGAAAAGAAAAAGATATATATCAATAAGACGGATGCGTGGTAATAAAAAGAATGTGGTTCAGAGAGCAGAAGGGAGTGTGTTGAAATGGTTTGGACACATGGAGAGAATGAGTGAGGAAAGATTGACAAAAAGGATGCATGTGTTAGAGGTGGAGGGAAGGAGGAGAAGCGAGAGACCAAATTGGAGGTGGAAGGATGGATTGAAAAAGATTTTGAGCGATCGGGGCCTGAAAATACAGGAGGGTGAAAGGCGCGCAAGGAATAGAGTGAGTTGCAACGAAGTGGCATACTGGGGTCTACGTGCTGTCAATGGATTAAACCAGGCATATGGAGCGTCTGGGGTAAACCATGGAAAGGTCTGTGGGGCCTGGATGTGGATAGGGAGCTGTGGTTTCGGCGCATTACACATGACAGCTAGAGACTGAGTGTGAACGAATGTGGCCTTCTCTGTTTTCCTGCACTACCTCGCTGGAGAGAGAGAGAGGGGAGGGGGGGGGATGCTGTTTCCTGTGGGGCGAGGTCTTGACGGGAATGGATGAAGGCTGCGAGTATGAATATGAACATGTGTATATATGCATATGTCTGTATATGTATATGTATGTATACGTTGAAATTTATGTGTATGTTTATGTGCATGTATGGGCGTTTATATATATATATATATATATATATATATATATATATATATATATATATATATATATATATATAAGTGTATATGAGTGGTTGGGCCATTCTTCGACTGTTTCCTTGCGCTACCTCACTGACGCGAGAAACAGCGATTAAGTATAATGATGCAAATGATTATATATATATATATATATATATATATATATATATATATATATATATATATATATATATATATATATATATCCTTGCCTAATTCTGGTTTCCATATTATCGACCAGCTCCTAAGGGTTTAACAGCTGGGTTTAACTGTGGACCGACAGCCACGACCAGTCTGTCAGTCCTCCATCAGACACCGCTGAACGCATGACAGTGAGTCAGTGAAGAGAGTTTGGTAGCGATGGAGTGTCTGCGGATGGGGCGAAAAGAGTTTGGCAGAGATGGGTTGTCTACAGATGGGGCGGTAGTGGAATATGGCAAAAAAAAAAAAAGAGGAAGATGTGCTACACCATCAGCGAACTGCTCGACGAATTACCGCTGTTCCTCATCATCTAGATACTTTCCCTTAACCTGATCAGGAGTTGCTGCTGGTGGTGTGACCGAACTACTGGCGCACACGCCGCCGTACATCGCACGCTGGAGCTTGCGGTCGTCAGCCTCAATAGTCGCTGGACCTGGGCAGGGGCAAATGTTTGTTGATGCCGACGTACGTTCCTCCGTGGGTGCTGGGGAAATGTAAAGTCCCTCGTAAAGTCATTTTGTGAAAAGCCAAGTAAATATGGTACTGTTCTCGTGGTCACGTTTTCTTTTTAAGGTGTATTGTAGTTGTCTGTTGTGAAAATGTCTGTGGTTTTCAAACTGTGCCGAGAATTGTTGGTTGGTAGCTATGTTTTTCCAAGAGAAGAAAGAGTGTTCAGGTGAGAGAATTTGACAAATTGGTAACAAGATTAAGCTGTAGTCTAACTTGTAACTGCAACTTTCTTTTTATACCCCCGTTTTCTCTTTTAAGAATCGGCAAAGTTTCAATTAAGAAAAACAATGATGAAAATTAGCTAGTCCTTCTTTTTTTCTTCCAACAAATTGATTAGTTAAGTATCATATGTGTTGCATTATTATGCATAAATATTTATATATTTCTGAAGTGAAATGCTTCATGATTTCACCGGATCTGTGTTGCCTTTATTTGCATATTTTGCCTTGCTCTTTACCAGCTCTTTGTATGGATTTTAAGTGCCTAAACACCCGCGTTCTATTGATCATATCTATGTGTTACGAGGAGAGAGTTTTACACTATTTTGTCCCGTCTTTTGATCTGTGTATGTACCTTGTCTTTACTCCAAAATGTACACACACACACACACACACACACACACACACACACACACACACACACACACACACACACCTAAGCCAAATACCTATTTATCAACCAGCACCGAGAGGAGGATGAACACCCTGGTTAGGTATGGGCCGACCGCCGTACCCGGGATTCGAACCCATGCTGGCCAGAACCTGGACTGGTCCATACTACTCGTGGTTAGGAATGTACTTGCATTACGGGGGGTGAGCGAGTCTCCTAACCTGTGTGTGTGTGTCCCGGGTTCGATCCTGGCTGTTGGAGGTTTGTATGTTCCATGAAGGTGTGCGTTCATATGCACTTTGTTCGTATATATATGTATATATATATATATATATATATATATATATATATATATATAGAGAGAGAGAGAGAGAGAGAGAGAGAGAGAGAGAGAGAATGAGTGAGGAAAGATTGACCAAGAGGATATATGTGTCGGAGGTGGAGGGAACGAGGAGAAGAGGGAGACCAAATTGGAGGTGGAAAGATGGAGTGAGAGAGATTTTGTGTGATCGGGGCCTGAACATGCAGGAGGGTGAAAGGAGGGCAAGGAATAGAGTGAACTGGATCGATGTGGTATACCGGGGTTGACGTGCTGTCAGTGGATTGAATCAGGGCATGTGAAGCGTCTGGGGTAAACCATGGAAAGCTGTGTAGGTATGTATATTTGCGTGTGTGGACGTATGTATATACATGTGTGTGGGGGTGGGTTGGGCCGTTTTCTTTCGTCTGTTTCCTTGCGCTACCTCGCAAACGCGGGAGACAGCGACAAAGCAAAAAAAAAAAAGATATATATATATATATATATATATATATATATATATATATATATATATATATATATATATATATATATATCATAGGGTGGGGGAGGGGGCGAAAATTCTGGGAGCCTTGAAGAATGATTGGAAGTCGAGAACATTATCTCGGAAAGCAAAAATGGGTATGTTTGAAGGAATAGTGGTTCCAACAATGTTGTATGGTTGCGAGGCGTGGGCTATGGAGAGAGTTGTGCGCAGGAGGGTGGATGTGCTGGAAATGAGATGTTTGAGGACAATATGTGGTGTGAGGTGGTTTGATCGAATAAGTAATGTAAGGGTGAGAGTGATGTGTGGAAATAAAAAGAGTGTGGTTGAGAGAGCAGAAGAGGATGTTTTGAAATGGTTTGGTCACATGGAGAGAATGAGTGGGGAAAGATTGACCAAGAGGATATATGTGGCAGAGGTGGAGGGAACGAGGAGAAGTGGGAGACCAAATTGGAGGTGGAAAGATGGAGTGAAAAAGATTTTGTGTGATCGGGGCCTGAACATGCAGGAGGGTGAAAGGCGTGCAAGGAATAGTGTGAATTGGAACGATGTGGTATACCGCGGTCGACGTGCTGACAATGGATTGAACCAGGGCATGTGAAACGTCTGGGGTAAACCATGGAAAGTTGTGTGGGGCCTGGATGTGGAAAGGGAGCTGTGGTTTCGGTGCATTATTACATGACAGCTAGAGACTGAGTGTGAACGAATGGGGCCTTTGGTGTTTTTCCTAGCGCTACCTCGCACACATGAGGGGGGAGGGGGTTGTTATTCCATGTGTGGTGAGGTGGCGATGGGAACAAATAAAGGCAGACAGTATGAATTGTGTACATGTGTATATATGTATATGTCTGTGTGTGTATATATATGTGTACATTGAGATGTATAGGTATGTATATTGTGCGTGTGTGGACATGTATGTATATACATGTGTATGTGGGCGTGTTGGGCCATTCTTTCATATGTTTCCTTGCGCTACCTCGCTAACGCGGGAGACAGCGACAAAGCAATATTAATATATAGATATATATATATGGGGAGGTGATAACAAGTAGTGGTGATGTGAGAAGGAGATGGAGTGAGTATTTTGAAGGTTTGTTGAATGGGTTTGATGATAGAGTGGCAGATATAGGGTGTTTTGGTCGAGGTGGTGTGCAAAGTGAGAGAGTTAGGGAAAATGATTTGGTAAACAGAGAAGAGGTAGTAAAAGCTTTGCGGAAGATGAAAGCCGGCAAGGCAGCAGGTTTGGATGGTATTGCAGTGGAATTTATTAAAAAAGGGGGTGACTGTATTATTGACTGGTTGGTAAGGTTATTTAATGTATGTATGACTCATGGTGAGGTGCCTGAGGATTGGCGGAATGCGTGCATAGTGCCATTGTACAAATGCAAAGGGGATAAGAGTGAGTGCTCAAATTACAAAGGTATAAGTTTGTTGAGTATTCCTGGTAAATTATATGGGAGGGTATTGATTGAGAGGGTGAAGGCATGTACAGAGCATCAGATTGGGGAAGAGCAGTGTGGTTTCAGAAGTGGTAGAGGATGTGTGGATCAGGTGTTTGCTTTGAAGAATGTATGTGAGAAATACTTAGAAAAGCAAATGGATTTGTATGTAGCATTTATGGATCTGGAGAAGGCATATGATAGAGTGGATAGAGATGCTCTGTGGAAGGTATTAAGAATATATGGTGTGGGAGGCAAGTTGTTAGAAGCAGTGAAAAGTTTTTATCGAGGATGTAAGGCATGTGTACGTGTAGGAAGAGAGGAAAGTGATTGGTTCTCAGTGAATGTAGGTTTGCGGCAGGGGTGTGTGATGTCTCCATGGTTGTTTAATTTGTTTATGGATGGGGTTGTTAGGGAGGTGAATGCAAGAGTTTTGGAAAGAGGGGCAAGTATGAAGTCTGTTGTGGATGAGAGAGCTTGGGAAGTGAGTCAGTTGTTGTTCGCTGATGATACAGCGCTGGTGGCTGATTCATGTGAGAAACTGCAGAAGCTGGTGACTGAGTTTGGTAAAGTGTGTGAAAGAAGAAAGTTAAGAGTAAATGTGAATAAGAGCAAGGTTATTAGGTACAGTAGGGTTGAGGATCAAGTCAATTGGGAGGTGAGTTTGAATGGAGAAAAACTGGAGGAAGTAAAGTGTTTTAGATATCTGGGAGTGGATCTGGCAGCGGATGGAACCATGGAAGCGGAAGTGGATCATAGGGTGGGGGAGGGGGCGAAAATCCTGGGAGCCTTGAAGAATGTGTGGAAGTCGAGAACATTATCTCGGAAAGCAAAAATGGGTATGTTTGAAGGAATAGTGGTTCCAACAATGTTGTATGGTTGCGAGGCGTGGGCTATGGATAGAGTTGTGCGCAGGAGGATGGATGTGCTGGAAATGAGATGTTTGAGGACAATGTGTGGTGTGAGGTGGTTTGATCGAGTAAGTAACGTAAGGGTAAGAGAGATGTGTGGAAATAAAAAGAGCGTGGTTGAGAGAGCAGAAGAGGGTGTTTTGAAATGGTTTGGGCACATGGAGAGAATGAGTAAGGAAAGATTGACCAAGAGGATATATGTGTCGGAGGTGGAGGGAACGAGGAGAAGTGGGAGACCAAATTGGAGGTGGAAAGATGGAATGAAAAAGATTTTGTGTGATCGGGGCCTGAACATGCAGGAGGGTGAAAGGAGGGCAAGGAATTGAGTGAATTGGATCGATGTGGTATACCGGGGTTGACGTGCTGTCAGTGGATTGAATCAAGGCATGTGAAGCGTCTGGGGTAAACCATGGAAAGCTGTGTAGGTATGTATATTTGCGTGTGTGGACGTATGTATATACATGTGTATGGGGGTGGGTTGGGCCATTTCTTTCGTCTGTTTCCTTGCGCAAAAAAAAAAAGAAATATATATATATATATATATATATATATATATATATATATATATATATATATATATATATATATTTATATATATATGTGTGTGTGTGTGTGCGTATGTGTGTGTGTGTGTGTGTGTGTGTGTGTGTGTGTGTGTGTATTTATACACAGAGGCTGCGCCTGCAAGAGGTTACACTGCGAGTGAAAAGTCACCTTTGGCGAGGCTCTATGAATGGGAGTACAGTCTTGTTCAAGAACTCCAAAATAGTCATACATTTCCCTGCGGCTGGAAAACGCATCTTTGGACTAAGGGAGTCTTTAGAAGGGTCCTGGGTAATACCAGGACTCTTTCGTAGAAATTGGCCCAGGGTAATTAGTCATTATTTATATATATATATATATATATATATATATATATATATATATATATATATATATATATATATATATATATATATATATATAATCCCCGGGGATAGGGGAGAAAGAATACTTCCCACGTATTCCCTGCGTGTCGTAGATGTTCACAGTGATGCGCGTGACCTGGTATATTTTGATAGCCACGTGGAAAAATGAAACACGCTAAGTCCCAAGTGCACTTTCATGTGATCAATACCTCGTCAGGGGAGGTACAAGAATTCTTGTACCTCCCCTGGCGATGTATTGATCACATGAAAGTGCACTTGGGACTTGGCGTGTTTTACTTTTCCTCATGGTCATCAGCAGAAATATACATAAATGTATTATGTTTATTGCTTTTATTAGTTGTTAATTCGCAGTGTGTGTGTGTGTGTGTGTGTGTGTGTGGTATGGCCAGGTGGGTGAGTGGAAGGAGCATAGATGATAACAGGTGAACAACGGGATCCAAGACTACAAGAGATGCAGGTGCAGGTGGCGCTTCGGGAAATTCCTTTTTGTGAAGGACTAGATTTCATGAGTGTGGTGATGGTGTCTGAAGACGCACACCGCTTAGTTCTGTCCCTTCCAGGGGCACCAGCTGACCACCACCCACATCCATCCTCCCAACAAATCAACATCGCTTCACCAACAGAGCACCGACACTCACCAACATAACTCAAGCGTTCCCCAACTCAGCACTAGTTCATCATACAAAGCCACCAGGAATCTTCAGTAGAGCTTCAACACTCAACCCAACCAAGCCCCAGCATTCTCCAACACAGCACCAACATTCCCCCAACATATCACCAACCCCCAACCCTCAACAAGATGCTCATCACCCCCCAAAAAAAATCTAATACCCCCAACACACCCCATCAAAGCACCTGCTCTTCCCCAACACTTGTTGTCTGAGAGCCAGGCGGTCACTACTCCCTGGAAGCAAATGATCATCGGGTCATTATTCCCTCTGGGAGGACATCGTCTTCATGACCGAGGGTCACCCTTGTTGGCCCCAGATGGCCTTTGATTTGGCTGGGTCGCTGACGACAGTGGCCGGGGAGAACCATCGTCATAGTTGGGTTGCGGGAGGGGGCGGGAGCAAGGCTGTCCACCTCAGGGCTCTGTTCTCAGTGGTAGAGGAACAGCTGTAACTGGCTCGTGCTTGACACATGACGGTGGCTAGACCACTGAATTGACTTAAGGTTGTTTACCAGTAAAAGGTTGGCCCCTCCTCGAGGTGCTCGTCTCCGGCAGTGGAACAAGTGAAGCCGAGGATCAGAACTTCTCTGATAAAAGAGGCAAGATCGGGGCGGCCATGGGCGCCGATGACATCGGCTGAGCCCAAGGGAGACTGTCCAAGACCAGCTGTTGCTGAGAGAGAGAGAGAGAGAGAGAGAGAGAGAGAGAGAGAGAGAGAGAGAGAGAGAGAGAGAGAGATGTGTGTGTGTCTTGCAGTTTACTGGTTGCTCCCGCTATCAGTGGACTGCTCGCTATCAACTTACGGGATATCGACTTAGGGACTTGAGATTTGTTGACGCGTCTCCTGTCTCCTTCTTCTCCCTGTAGTTTCTCTCCCTCACTCCTGCTGGTGCGTCTGTGCCTCACGGTTGAGCGAGTTGGTGGTAGTGGGGGTCACCAGTCTGTCGGTGCCAACATTTTATCAATATTTCCTCAAGTGAATCGTTCGTATGAAACAGTGATATGAGGAAACTGGTCGGAAAAATGAACTCTGAACCTCAAAAGTTTCAGACTGTATTTCAGGCCATGAAATACAGTCGAGAACTCGGAGAGAGAGAAATACAGTCGA
Source organism: Panulirus ornatus (assembly GCF_036320965.1). Classification (NCBI taxonomy): domain Eukaryota; kingdom Metazoa; phylum Arthropoda; class Malacostraca; order Decapoda; family Palinuridae; genus Panulirus; species Panulirus ornatus. The sequence goes on along the minus strand of NC_092230.1, from coordinate 20,547,812 downwards.
GATATTGCAGCTTCTGTATTTATTTTTCGAACGAGTTTTAACATGGAGGCGAAGTTTACCATTGCACAGTATCTGTATAGCTTACCTTCCCCTGACGTATCAGAGAGGCACGGCAGGTTCAGGTGGCGGCCCGAGGTCTGTGTAGACCCGCCCGCAGAATTCCTCCCTCACTGATCATCTCCCGTAATGTCCTCCCAGTGGGACGTGAGGCATAACCTAGCCTCACTATTTCCGTGTCCCACCTGCCTCTCACTTATGTGTCTGGTTCAGATGAATCCCAGTTTACTGGTGTATCTATCTCGCTGTTGAGAGAGAGAGAGAGAGAGAGAGAGAGAGAGAGAGAGAGGTGGTTTCTAGGCTTCCTGTAACACGGTGCTGGCAATCCTGGAGCAAGTCTTCATCTCCCGCTCCTGAGTTTACAAGGACAAGCATCTCCTCCCGACATGCTTGGGTATGGTGCGTGACCTTCGCGTAGGTCAGGACCTCCGCAGGCCCATCCCGGGGAATGATTAGGGGGGAGGATGAGTCCAAGCTTAGTTAAGATAGTGGGAAGGTGAGGCACAGCCTCAGTGAGATAATGGAACACTTGACGTCAACTTTTCGGGTATATTTTGAAGCCAGAAGTTGTTAACCTGGGTATGACCGTAGATGGATGACCTGTTGATGGTCCTCCAGGTGAGTTACGTCAGTTCCCGGGGGTGTAGGCTTAGAATGGCCATTCCATGTGCTCCGTGTTTGATCCGGTGGGAGAAATGCTGTGATCGGTGAGTAATGATCATATTAGTCGTCATCACTTGAGGTGAATCGAGATTACAGGTGCCGGATCAGTGAGTGATACTGGCACGATGATCGCTGTAAAGTTATTTACATTATTTACGTAAAATATGATGTAGATAAGTTAAAATGATGTAAATGAAACGGATATTTTTTTCTTTTTTTACTGGGTATTGCTGTGGATATGTCGGTCATGTCCTTGACGATTGATGTAATTGAGCACGGATGGTATAGGATTACTGCATGTTACTCGCTGATTACGTCCCCGAGGTTGGCCACACAGGAGCCATCTGGAGGAGGCCAGTCTGGTGGACAATGATGCTGGAACAGGAAGCCCCTCCACTTCCTTCCTCTGTACCCGCGCAGTGAGTCAGCACCACGGTGGCTGTTAGGTGTCTCTCCGTTGCCCCAGGAAGCTGTCTTTTGTGACTGCCTCGCCCCCGTACGTGGGCTGCTGCTGGCATTCAGCCCCCAGACGCCTCTCTCCCTCGCATGCACAGTGTTCCAGAACACGTAACTCACGCTGCTCGTTCCTCCGTTCACTCTGTATTATCCTGGGGTGAGCGCTACGCGCTAGCGAGTCCTCCTGACCCTCCGCTCCCACCTCCGCTTCTCTCCTGTACTCATGTCGTCTCGTATCCTCCTCCCACAGCTTCCCCTTCCCTCTCCCCTCGCTCGTTCTTCCCTCCCCCCCCACCCCCGGCGATGTGGGGCTACGGCGCTTTCCCTTCGTAATGGCGAAACCTCGTCGTAGGTACTCGTAGGTAGAGAAGGTAAGTAGATGTCTCATCTCCTTTACAATAACGTTATAATCGACTTTGCGTGGCCGGAGGGGGTATTAGAAAGCCTCCCCTTCCTCCCCCTTCCCCAAACCCCCCCATCCCATCCCATCTGGCTGAGGCACATCTTACCTCACCGTATGGGGCACATTTTTTATTTATTCATTTATTTATTTATTTACATCTTTCTTATGTAAGGTCCACCTGTTTTTAAACCTGAGCCGAGGCTGGCATACCCTGCCTCCCCTTGTGCAACCTCCCTCCCCTTCCCCAAGATGGTAGTAAGTGGCTTGGGTGACTCTCTAGGGAGTCTGGGGTGATATCCTCTGGGGAGTCTGGGGTGATATCCTCTGGGGAGTCTGGGGTGATATCCTCTGGGGAGTCTGGGGTGATATCCTCTGGGGAGTCTGGGGTGATATCCTCTGGGGAGTCTGGGGTGATATCCTCCTGGGGAGAGTCATGGAGGTGATATCCTCTGGATGGAGTCTGGGTGTGATATCCTCTGGGGATGGCTGGTGCGACATTCTGGAGGGCCACCCATAGATAGGGTGGTGGGAAGATGACGGTGCAGGGAATGGTCACGTGACCTGGGGGATGGTAGGGTAACCTTCCGTAGGGGAATGGGATGACCCTCTGGGGGATGATAGAGTGATCCTTGGGGGATGATAGGATGACCCTTTGGGGGATGATAGGATGACCCTTTGGGGGATGATAGGATGACCCTTTGGGGATGATAGGATGACCCCTTTGGGTGATGATAGGATGACCCTTTGGGGGATGATAGGATGACCCTCTGGGGGATGATAGAGTGACCCTCTGGGGATGATAGGATGACCCTTTGGGGGATGATAGGATGACCCTTTGGGGGATGATAGGATGACCCTTTGGGGGATGATAGGATGACCCTTTGGGGGATGATAGGATGACCCTTTGGGGGATGATAGAGTGACCCTCTGGGGATGATAGGATGACCCTTTGGGGGATGATAGGATGACCCTTTGGGGGATGATAGGATGACCCTTTGGGGGATGATAGAGTGACCCTCTGGGGATGATAGGATGACCCTTTGGGGGATGATAGGATGACCCTTTGGGGGATGATAGGATGACCCTTTGGGGGATGATAGGATGACCCTTTGGGGATGATAGGATGACCCTTTGGGGGATGATAGGATGACCCTTTGGGGGATGATAGGATGACCCTTTGGGGGATGATAGAGTGACCCTCTGGGGATGATAGGATGACCCTTTGGGGGATGATAGGATGACCCTTTGGGGGATGATAGGATGACCCTTTGGGGGATGATAGGATGACCCTTTGGGGATGATAGGATGACCCTTTGTGGGATGATAGGATGACCCTTTGGGGGATGACAGGATGACCCTTTGGGGGATGATAGGATGACCCTTTGGGGGAATGATAGGATGACCCTCTGGGGATGTTGGGAAAACCATGCGGGTGGTGGAGGGATAACCATCTACGGGGACGAGGGAATGATCGTTTTCGGAGAGTGTAAGGGGGGGGGTGTGACCTTTTTTTGGGGGGGGTGGGAGGATGGTGTGATGCTATGAGGATAGTAGGATGTCCTTCTAGGGGATAGTGGATGGAACGTTGAGAGGTAATAGCGTGACCATCTGGCGGGTAGTTAGGCGACCTTCAGGGGTGAATTGCGAGGGGGCATCACCTTGGGAGATGACCCGTCTGGGTGGTGGATTACCCCACAAAGAGGGATAGTACATGACCTTTTTTGGGGGGGGTTTAGGGGATCCTCCTGGAGGAGACCATGGCGACGTTGTAGGGGATAGCGTGATATCCTGGTGAGTGGTCGTGTGGCGACCCCTCTTGGTGGGGTGACGTTTGTGGAACAGGAATGTCCCCAGGTGTTGGTGTTGCCGTAACTCCCTCGCCAACACCGCCATCTCTCAACCACCCACTCCACCACCAACACCCGACCCCAGAGTACATTCTCTTAGGCGTCCCACTCTTCAGCAACTACTGCTAACTCTCCACCAGTCAGTCCCTCCCTCCTCCTCCTCACCACTGCCAAACTCCCCCAGTAAACAGTTAACTCTCCAGGAGACCCTCCTCGCCACCGCCACACTCTCCCCTCTTCACTTTACACACTTTACTCCCTACTTAACATAAGTATGGTCGAGGTAACGGACCATATCATTACGACGATAACTTGAACACCATCACCTCACGTCTCCCACCACAACCTCGTTGGCCGTGGGTATGCTCGGGGGATTATTACGTTATACCGCAGTATATCACCTCATATCTGGTTATGCCGGCCTCTGCCAGGATATGTGCGCGTCTGTTGCTCGGTCCTGGGGCCCATCCCTGCCTGGGATGGGTGTTGATATGGGATTGTGTGTGTGTGTGTGTGATGCACAGAGGCTGTGTGCATCTGACCTCAGGGGGGCATCCCTGTCTGGGAGAGTGTGTTGGTAGTGGGGAGAGTGTTGTGAGTGCGTTAAGTGCTGTGCTTTATGGGGTGTGTTCGTGGGTTGGATTTGTGAAGTGATTTGGTTAGAAGGGTTCGTGTTTGCTCGAGTGTGTTGGCTGGTTTGTAGTGCGTTTTGAGAGGAAGGTCTTCGCGTGTTTTTGAGGGGAAGGTCTTCACATGTTTGCGATGTATGAAGTTGCTATGTATGTTGGAAGTTGTTGAGGTTTTAGGAACTAATGAATGAGTGGGAAGGTCTTGTGTTTGTGACTTGAGCGGGAGTCCTCATGTGTTTGTGGATTGTGTTTATTGGAAGGTCTGGTATGTGTGGAGTGTGCTGGGGTCTCTTGGGACCGTGATGGGCCAAGGGGTCTGCATCTCGAGAGTGTGTCTGTGGAAGGGTCTGTCGGAGTGCTTGGTGAAGGAAGGAGGTCTCGTTTTGGGGAGGAGTGCGTGATGGAGGAAGGTGTTGTGTTGGAGGAGAGCATGGTTTTGGAAGGAGTCGTGTTTGGAAGACTACGTGGGGTTGTAGAATAGGAGATCATGGTGGTGCAGGAAGGGAAGGTCTTGTGTTGGGGGGACGTTTGACGCTTCATGGCTGTGTTTTAGTCGGTCTTTTTCCGTGGGAGGAGAGAGAGAGAGAGGGGGGGGGGGGGAGGGGATGGCGCTAGTCTGCGAGCCTCCAAATAAGGAGGTGAGGGTAAAAGACGACTTTAACTGCCCCCCGGTCTATGAACCTCCCAAAACTGGGAGGCTCGGAAAGATGAGGTAGATTGAAGGACAACACTGCTTCTCCTCCCCCCCCCCTCCCCCTCGTGTTGTCCCCTGCAAAGCCTTCAATTTCCTCAACTAACGAGTTTTGTAATTAGATCACCCTTGATTCTGGGTAGTCCCTCGGATCTTGCTGCCATGGTTACTCTGATGTTGTTCATGCTACCGAAGGGCGTGGGAGAGGGAGCGAGGGAGGAGGAAAAGAGACGATGGAGATCCAAAGTTGGAGGTTAGGGGAAGGGAGGGTTGATGGGGCCCCAAGTTGTTGGACGGGATGGGGAGTTGATGGGGACCCAAGTTGTGGGGAAGGGACGGAGAGCCAGTCGATGGGGACCCAAGTTGTTGGACGGGACGGAGAGTTGATGGGGACCCAAGTGGAGTTGATGGGAGGTGACCTGTTAGATGTAGATTGATTGGCTGCCTGATTGGCTAGGTTGACAGGTGAGTGTGTGACGTAATGTATGGTTGACAGGTGAGTGTATGACGGAATGGATAGTTGGAAGGTGTGACGTAATGGATGGTTGACAGGTGAGTGTGACGTAATGATGGTTGACAGGTGTGTGTCGTAATGGATGGTTGACAGGTGTGTGACGTAATGTATAGTTGACAGGTGAGTGTGACGTAATGGATGGTTGACAGGTGAGTGTGTGACGTAACGTATGGTTGACAGGTGAGTGTGACGTAATAGATGGTTGACAGGTGAGTGTTACGTAATGTATGCTTGACAGGTGAGTGTGACGTAATGGATGGTTGACAGGTGAGTGTGTGACGCAGTGGATGGTTGACAGGTTTGACCGGCTGACAAGGTGACGGAACGCTAGTTGATTTTGTATCCTTATTCAGGAACACAATGCAGATTTCTTCGATAAAGTCTAACCCATATATTTTTTTTTCTATTGCAGGTACGTGAGTGGTCTGTGGTCATGGGTCAGATGAGTACCTTCTATGACGTCATGGGTCAGGTGAGTCCCTTCTATGACGTCATGAGTCAGGGGAGTACCTTCTAGAGGGTCGTGAGTCACGTGAGTACCTTCTCTAGGGTCATGGGTCAGGTGAGTACGTTCAGTAGGGTGAAGGGTCACGTGAGCAGCCTCCTCTGTCGGGTCGTGGGGTCACTGGAAATCCGTGTCGGAATCATCACCTCGGGAAATGCGCTCCTGGGAAACAGATAATGATCGTAGATAATCGTAAAGATAATCCGGGGAGATTATACGTGGGGTCCTGTGTTGTACGAAGGCCCGGGAAAAGGTTACGTAATGGGAGACCAGCAGACGGAGGACGTGTGACGTGGGGCGGCCACGGAGACGTTTGTAGAGGGATGTTGATGCACACTTGGCAGAGCCCAGGTGTGTGTGTGTGTGTGAGGAACCATAGGACGGTTACAGGTCACGACGGAAGGAGAACGGTGAGGGTCGTCGTCAACATCAAGCAGGACGTGCGGTGAGCGTGCCACGCGCAAGGCCCCCTTGCCACTCCGAGCGAAATTTCGCCGTCGGTCCTTGTATGTAGGGGCGAGTGTGTGTGTGTGTCTCTCTCTCTCTCTCTCTCTCTCTCTCTCTCTCTCTCTCTCTCTCTCTCTCTCTCTCTCTCTCTCTCTCTCTCCTATTTAGTTATGAGGATAGTGAAAGTATGGATGAATGAAGATCTGTAACATACACCCCCGCCCATCACCCTCTGCTCCCATTCCTGTTCCCCTCCTATTCCCTCCCCCCATCACACACACACACACACACACACACACACACACACACACACACACACACACGTCAGTGATGACGTGGCAGCAGTACACATGGCGGCATTCGGATATAAGAATAGACGCCACGCTGGCCTTCCCTTCCTTCCTTTGGCACCCACTGTCACGATGTGATCCGTGCCGCCCATCCCCGCTGGGTGTATAAGGCAGGGGAATATAAGGGGAGGTAGGGTGGGGCGGCTATTGTGATAGGGGAGGATATGTCATGGGGAAAGAGTGGCAGGGGGGAGAGAGGTATATCAGTATAGTGTATGTTGTGTAATACAGGTTCAGGTAGGGGAGTATTAGGTGGGGGTGGGTGGGGGGGAAAGGGTGGTATGTTGCATGGTATGCTGGTGGTATGTCGAGGTGTGAGGTATGATGCACGTTGTTGCACTGGAGTATATACTTGGTCAAACCGTGTGATTATAAGCTGAGCGATGGTTTATGGGCCTCAGTTCCAATAGATCATTTTTTTCCCATGAAGTTACCATGAAAAAAAAAAAAGAAATTACCATTTGTAATACGTGATGTAAAACAAGTTCCCATCATGACAGACGTGGTCAGGTCAAGGCCGGCGGACACGGGGGAAGCATACAGGAAGGATAGATAACAGGAGACCTGATGGCCCATGACGACGTGATGCGTAAACAATGATCTAAATACACTGGTAAACACAGGTTAGCGAAGAGGAAGGCACATCTCCCTCCAGCTCAACTGCTGTAATGATATAGTAATGATGATAGTAATAGTAATAATTATGGTAATAATGATAGTAATAATGATAATGATAATAGTAGTAATGATAATGATAATATGCAGTAAGAGCAAAACACTGCCTGGAAATTTTGTAGGGAAGTGTGGCTTAGGAAAAGCTCCATGTCAGTCTGGGGAAAATCTGCTGAGAGGAGAGACTTCACAAAATACATAATTAATGATAACTTTGATTATTTCATTGATAACAAGTTGTCGGTAAAGTATTTTGTGTAACGTGGATTTGAAGGTGTTTACTGCCTCGTGAGTTCGTTTATCCCCCGTCCCTCAGCGGTGTAAGTGAAGTGCCCACATTACTGTCACGTCTCCCTCAGTGTATCAACACACACACACACACACACACACACACACACACTTCATTATTACTGGTTCATGAGCCTCGGGAAGTGGAGAAATTTGTTCATCCGCTGTGGAGACTATTTTGTGTTTTGAACACTTCTGGCAAGTCTCCCAGGAGTGTGCTTTATTTTATGAGAGAGAGAGAGAGAGAGAGAGAGAGAGAGAGAGAGAGAGAGAGAGAGAGAGAGAGAGAGAGAGAGAGAGAGAGACTTTCTAAATAACGAGAATTTCCTCACGTGTCTGATATCTGAGTGAAGAGAGAAGTTTGCGTGTTGTCGCGAAGGGAGGGCTAAAGCTGGGGTAACGGGGGGGGGGGGGGCGTTGTTGGAGGCCTTCCCCTCCTGTATTGCTTCCTCAAGAGAAGGAAATAAGGACAGAGCCAAGTGAGGGTTTTTTTTTTTACTCGGTGACTCAGTTGTCTGTCCTTGACGCTACCTGGCTCACGCGGGAAATAGCAAGCATATAGTAAATGAATGACTTTATGGTCAAATACTTATATGTGAGTGATGGATATGTATATTCAAGTGTGTATACCATGTCAGGGAAATGTGTATCTATTGATGTGCATTATTATTATGCATTTATACATAACAGTTCTTTGATAGAAAGGCATCATTATGCAGCTGTACAACTTGGCGAAAACCTATGTATATATAACTATACATTATCATTGGTAATGTATTCGTGATCACACCATAATAAAGACATGTATACCTGACGGTCACCCATGGTAGAAATATGTATATGTATAGCTGTATACCGTGAATACATGCTATACGCGATCGTACAGCATGAAAGACACACTTGTATTACACATCAAAATGTATACATTTTTATACATGAGTGTATACCACGGAACATGCGTGACCACGTGGATACACCCTGCTATACACTACGGTAACCGTGGTGTATAGTGACGTCATCTGTCTGTTGTACCGTAGTTGCTTCGTCATCAGAGAGAGAGAGAGAGAGAGAGAGAGAGAGAGAGAGAGAGAGAGAGAGAGAGAGAGAGAGAGCGTTGTGGTGATAATCCCTCATCCCCGTGTACTGTGGCCGGTAACGCGATGTACGTCCCGTTGATTTTCCGTGGGAACGAGACCTGGCCAGTGCCTGGATAGCAAGCGCCCTCCCTCACACGCCAAGCTAGCCTTGTTGGTTGACGAGAGAGAGCCTCCTCCTCCCACATCCCTTCCGTCCTCACCCCCCTTCCCCTCCTGTCCCCCCTCTTCCCCCTTATATTTATGAACCGTTTGAAAAATCTGGTAATATTTCACTCGTTGGCATCTCGCTCAGGCGTCACCCCCCCGAGGGGGTTGGGGTGGGTGGGGGGGTGTCCATGCCAAGAATGTTGGAGGGAGTTTCCCCGTCGTGTTGTATGTATGTATTTCCGTCCCCCCCCTCCCTCCCTCCTCCAGTCACCTGGGGGTCACAGGTGAGGAGGGGCACGGGGCAGGGAGGGAGGGCGGGCTCCTCAGGGCCGGGTAAGCTGACGAAGAACAGCTGAGGACAGGAAGACGAAGAGGAGGAGGAGGAGGAGAGGGAGAGGATTGTGATGTAGTATGTGTTAAGAAGGTACGAGTTGGCACGACACAGACTGGTACATGGCACGTGCATGGTAAGGTCAGGATTGCATGCTATGACCTTAACAGGTAAGCCCTCTTGTGTTTTCCAGGTCGTAACGTGTACCGTATATCGCGCACTGGCAGTGACGGAGGGGAATCCCCGAACGTCGTGCACTGCCGGTGTATCATGCGTAGTCTATTGCGCCGTGCGTATCACGCCGGTATATTTGAAGCGTGGTGCATTACGCCGTGCGTATGACGCCCGTATATTTGAAGCGTAGTCTGTTACGCCTTTCGCATTACGCCAGTGTATATGAAGCGTAGAGCATGACGCCGGCATATTTGAAGCGTAGTGCATTACGCCGTGCGCATTACGCCGTGCGCATTACGCCGGTATTAAAAGGGTACATCACTGGAGTTAGGCTACAGGTATTGCCGGTAATAAGGACAATTATGATGGTCATTGCCGGATTTAGTCTTAGTTACACCCTGACCATAACCACTCGTCTTGGTTAGGATCAGAGGGGAGTCATAGTGCTTTAGCTAAGCTGGCGGTTATGTTGTGAGGTTAACTGGTACTGGAGGTGATTCTGGGTCATCCTCTCATGTCGGTGTCGCCGCCGATACCCCAACCAGAGGTCGGGTCGCTCAGGTTTTGTGACGACTGTGTGTGAAAGTGGCTGGTCCTTGTGCACCCCGGCAGTGTGTACCACACGGCTCTTGAGTCATGGCCTTGGGCTGTACGTAGGTGCTGGCTCTCCCTTGATACATAGTGCGGCAAGTGTTGACATGGCTTTTAATTATCATTTAGGGCTGGCCATAATTAGTGAGTAGACCTTACACTTGGTGCTGGAATTTTTTTTTTCTTACTCCAGGTCTTGTTATTTCAACGCCAGGTTTCGTTATTTCAGCGCCAGGTCTCGTTATTTCAACGCCGGGTCTCGCTTCAACGCCGGGTCTCGTTATTTCAACGCAGGGTCTCGTTTCCACGTTGTCTCGTTACTAACACCAGTTCTCATCATTTCAACGCCAGTTCTCGTTATTTTCGAGCCGGGTCTCGTTATTCTAACACCAGCTCTCGTTATTTTAACGCCAGGTCTCGTTATTTCAGCGCTAGTTCTCGTCCTTTTAACACCAGGTCTCGTTAATGTGTTCTGATGTAAACGATTATTCCTATCTCCCCCGGGAAACACACACACACACACACACACACACACACACACACACACACACACTTAACTGGGCCATACGTTATCAGTTTACACCAGTCTGCGTCGCATGGTGTGGGTGTGTGGGCGGGCTGGCATCAGACCCACCCACACCGTGTGGTAGTAGGGAGAGGGAGAGGAGGGGTTACCAGGACGTCCAAGCACACATTGCTTTGCCTCTCAATGTTCCACGTGCGTTCGACCGGCGTGGTGGAGTCGCAGGGTGAAGTGATACACGTATTTATATATACGTTACCGACATGTACGGAGCAACACGTTGGCTGGCGAGCCTCGCCACCGCCTCCGCCACCTGTGGCAAGAACCCGATCCCATCCAACCCTCCCACACACCATCTCCAGGACACGGGTAGGCTGAGAGGAGGAAAGGACCCTGGAGGAGTGAGGCGGGTGTGTGTATGGGAAGAGGGTTTGAGGAAGTGGTTTGGAGGGCGGGAGGAGGAGGGGGGTGGAGGGGAGTGGGTCTGTTGGACGAAGGACTGGGTAGCCAAAAAGAAAACGGGAGTTTCTGGAATAGTTTTTTTTTTTAAAGGCCTTCGGGTGAGCGGAGTTGAAAGGTAACAAGGTGGTCTTCAAATAGGGTCTTCAGGTCTTTTATCTAGGCCAGGTCTTCTTCGTGTAGACCGTGGGCCAGGTCTTCAGATGGTGCAGGGTCTGTGGAGGGTCGTCTCCCCAGCAGGTAAGGGGACGGCCGGAGAGAGAGAGAGAGAGAGAGAGAGAGAGAGAGAGAGAGAGAGAGAGAGAGAGAGAGAGAGAGTCTTCCATTTCACTCTTGGACGAACCTCATACATATCTGTTGGCGGGATCTTCCCCCGTCACTCCAAACTTACAACAAAAAGGTCCCACTTCCCCTCCCACACCTCCCTCCCTCCCTCGAACTCTACCTCAGATCTAGATTTATCGAGAGTCCCCCCACACCCACCCCCATCTAGTTTTCTCCCAGTCTTTTTAAAGGTTTGAAGAGCGAGGTTTGTTTGTTTGTGTGTGTGTGTGTGTGTGTGTGTGTGTGTGTGTGTGTGTGTGTGTGTGTGTGTAGGAAGGGGTGGGAGTCTTGTCTTCAGAGTTGGCTGATTAAGAGACCCTTTGAGAGGTGGTGGTAGTGTCATTCAGGGGATATGGCCCGCTGGGAGTCACTACTGCACTGGGAGGTAGGGGAGGTAAAGGAAGAGAGAGAGAGAGAGAGAGAGAGAGAGAGAGAGAGAGAGAGAGAGAGGAGGAGGAGGGAGGAGAGAGGTACACATTGGATCAAAGGGAAAGGAGATAAAAAAAGGAAAAATATATAGGAAATAGAGTTAAGGGAATGGGAAGGAGAAATGCTGATTACAAGAGGAAATGTGATCGTAGTACGACGATAGTACCAGATTCATGTGTCAGTATTAATTTGCTTACAAACGAACTCTTTGAAAACACATGCATCATCTCTCCTTATCTCTTTACATACCTTACCCTTACCGTACCTTACCTTACCTAACCAGCCTAAACTGAACCTAATCTTCCCTTACCCTACCCTGCCTTATCTAACGTTGTCCATTTGAACTGCCGTCCTGACTGGAGGCATATTCCATTACACTGTAGCTCCGGCCCCCTTCCTCTCGTTCGCTCGGAAATATCGCCAACACAGATCCCTCCCGGAATTGACACGGTCTATTTACACGTTTTCACCCTGGCATGGTGTATGGGGAGCAGGGGCATAGCCCACGGTACTTGAATCCCAGACTGCCGGACGGACGTAACGCTGAGAGACGCTCTGTTGCAGGACCTCCTCCTCCTTTGCTTTGAAGGACCTCGCTGCCGAGGTCCCGTGTGTCGGAGGAGGAGTCTGAACTCCTTACCTGCAGGAGCGTGAAGCTTACTGCGACTCGGTGGAGGACCTGTTGCCGGAGACAGAATGTCGGGGAATATCTGTATGGTGAACAGAGGGAGGACATGAGGAAGGAGTCTGTGAAAGCGGCTACATTGAGGGAGCTAGGAGAAAAGATAATTCAGCAGCATTACCTTACAAGGATGAAGGAGATCGAAAGATGTATTCTGAGGGAGCTGGGGAGTGAGGTGTTCTGTGATGATGGGACCCGTATAGTGAAGGATCAGGAATCCTCAGCTCCTGTGTTGTGAAGGATCAGTGGTCCTCAGCTCCTGTGTTGTGAAGGATCAGTGGCCCTCAGCAGCTCCTGTGTTGTGAAGGATCAGTGGCCCTCAGCAGCTCCTGTGTTGTGAAGGATCAGTGGCCCTCAGCAGCTCCCGTATTGTGAAGGATCACGGAGTGTGTCCTTTGAAGCTGGGAAGAAAGCGAGGTGCTGAACCTTGCAGTTCGATTTAAAGGACTTCGATGGAAACTTTAAAAAAAAAAAAAGATTGAAAGATGAAAGATCCTAAGTTGCAAAGGATGCGTATCCTCCTCAGCTTTGTTAGTGCGTCCTTAGCGACGCGCGATGTAGGGTCACGGAGCCTTGTAGTGCGAGGGGCCTGGCTAATGGGGGAGAACTTTTGTGATAAAAGTCTTTGAGGTGGTGCAGGGCGTGAAGGGGAATTTTTTTTTTTTTTTCTTTTGACGCGAAAATTGGGCTAAGTCCAGAGTTTGAGAGAGAGAGAGAGAGAGAGAGAGAGAGAGAGAGAGAGAGAGAGAGAGAGAGAGAGAGAGAGAGGAGAGGAAACTTCTCTAAGCCATATTCCGTATCTCTTATTTTTTTTTTTTTTTTTTTTTTTTGCTGTGTCGCTGTCTCCCGCGTTTGCGAGGTAGCGCAAGGAAACAGACGAAAGAAATGGCCCAACCCACCCCCATACACATGTATATACATACACGTCCACACACGCAAATATACATACCTACACAGCTTTCCATGGTTTACCCCAGACGCTTCACATGCCCTGATTCAATCCACTGACAGCACGTCAACCCCGGTATACCACATCGATCCAATTCACTCTATTCCTTGCCCTCCTTTCACCCTCCTGCATGTTCAGGCCCCGATCACACAAAATCTTTTTCACTCCATCTTTCCACCTCCAATTTGGTCTCCCACTTCTCGTTCCCTCCACCTCCGACACATATATCCTCTTGGTCAATCTTTCCTCACTCATTCTCTCCATGTGCCCAAACCATTTCAAAACACCCTCTTCTGCTCTCTCAACCACGCTCTTTTTATTTCCACACATCTCTCTTACCCTTACGTTACTTACTCGATCAAACCACCTCACACCACACATTGTCGTCAAACATCTCATTTCCAGCACATCCACCCTCCTGCGCACAACTCTGTCCATAGCCCACGCCTCGCAACCATACAAAATTGTTGGAAACACTATTCCTTCAAACATACCCATTTTTGCTTTCCGAGATAATGTTCTCGACTTCCACATATTCTTCAAGGCTCCCAGGATTTTCGCCCCCTCCCCCACCCTATGATCCACTTCCGCTTCCATGGTTCCATCCGCTGCCAGATCCACTCCCAGATATCTAAAACACTTTACTTCCTCCAGTTTTTCTCCATTCAAACTTACCTCCCAATTGACTTGACCCTCAACCCTACTGTACCTAATAACCTTGCACTTATTCACATTTACTCTTAACTTTCTTCTTTCACACACTTCACCAAACTCAGTCACCAGCTTCTGCAGTTTCTCACATGAATCAGCCACCAGCGCTGTATCATCAGCGAACAACAACTGACTCACTTCCCAAGCTCTCTCATCCCCAACAGACTTCATACTTGCCCCTCTTTCCAAAACTCTTGCATTTACCTCCCTAACAACCCCATCCATAAACAAATTAAACAACCATGGAGACATCACACACCCCTGCCGCAAACCTACATTCACTGAGAACCAATCTTTTTCCTCTCTTCCTACACGTACACATGCCTTACATCCTCGATAAAAACTTTTCACTGCTTCTAACAACTTTCCTCCCACACCATATATTCTTAATACCTTCCACAGAGCATCTCTATCAACTCTATCATATGCCTTCTCCAGATCCATAAATGCTACATACAAATCCATTTGCTTTTCTAAGTATTTCTCACATACATTCTTCAAAGTAAACACCTGATCCACACATCCTCTACCACTTCTGAAACCACACTGCTCTTCCCCAATCTGATGCTCTGTACATGCCTTCACCCTCTCAATCAATACCCTCCCATATAATTTACCAGGAATACTCAACAAACTTATACCTTTGTAATTTGAGCACTCACTCTTATCCCCTTTGCCTTTGTACAATGGCACTATGCACGCATTCCTCCAATCCTCAGGCACCTCACCATGAGTCATACATACATTAAATAACCTTACCAACCAGTCAATAATACAGTCACCCCCTTTTTTAATAAATTCCACTGCAGTCCCATCCAAACCTGCTGCCTTGCCGGCTTTCATCTCCCGCAAAGCTTTTACTACCTCTTCTCTCTTATATATATATATATATATATATATATATATATATATATATATATATATATATATGTGTGTGTGTGTGTGTGTACAGAAAATGGCACAAAAGCTTCCTTTGCTATACAGTCAATCAGTTGAGCCACTGTTGTCTCACCTTCCCATAGAGAAACTGTCAGTTATGGATGTTGAACTCCATGAGCCGGGTTGTAAATTGTTAGATCAAAACAGTGGACAAAGTGAAGTGATAATCCAGAGTCTCGTTGGAGCAGCAAGTGTATCATTACGTCAAGTGGCAGATACACCACGTCTCTATCGCTGTACTAACCGTGCTCCTCCCACCAACCGTATATAGCAACTGCAGCAAGAGGACTGTCAGGTTTTTATCACGATAATTCCGGAGAATTGGACTCTCAGTTGATGGCTCAGTGGTTAACTCAAGTGTGCAGTGAAGTATGTGGACAGTATAAGTCATTCTGCAACTGTGTATATCATTTTATTCATGTAACTCCCAACACACTGTAGCAGTCTTGTTAATTTTTTAGTTCATTAGTGTAGCTTTTATCAATAATTTATTTAGATCCGTGAAGCTCACTTCTTCTACACGTCATGATGTTCTTTGTAGATTTTCATGAAGTATTTTTCTTTGTACCTGATCTGATTTGCATGCACTCTGATTTTATGTGTTAGTTTTAAGGTGTCTTCATGTAACAAGTCGAAATATCCTCACTGATGCACAGTTATTTCAGTCTCTGAAAGCCTTTCACTGGTGCTTAAAAAATGTTTTTCATTATTTCATCACTTCATCAGTCAGTTTCATAATTATCTCAAACTTCAAGCCATACTCTATTAAAGAATCTTTATCCCTGGGGACAGGGGAGAAGGAATACTTCCCACGTATTCCCTGCGTGTCGTAAGAGGCAACTAAAAGGGGAGGGAGCGGGGGGCTGGAAATCCTCCCCTCCCGTTTTTAATTTTCCAAAAGAAGCAACAGAGAAGGGGGCCAAGTTGAGGATATTCCCTCTAAGGCTCAGTCCTCTGTTCTTAATGCTACCTCACTAATGCGGGAAATGGCGAAAATGTATGAAAAAAAATATATATATAATATATTTATTTGCCATTTCCCGCGTTAGCGAGGTAGCGTTAAGAACAGAGAACTGAGCCTTAGTGAGAAAATCCTCACTTGGCCTCCTTCTCTGTTCCTTCTTTTGGAAAAGTAAAACCTGGAGGAAGGATTTCCAGCCACCCGCTCCCTTCACTTGTAGTCGTCTTCTACGACACGCAGGGAATACGTGGGAAGTTTTTTTTTCTCCCCTATCCCCAGGATGATATATATATATATATATATATATATATATATATATATATATATATATATATATATATATATATAAACACACACTTGATCGTTTTTTCCGTGTTAGCGAGGTAGCGCAAGGAACAAACAAAGAACGGCCGTATCCGCTCACATCCATTCTCTAGCTGTCATGAGTAATGCACCGAAACCACAGCTCCCTATCCACATCCAGGCCCCACAGACCTTTCCATGGTTTACCCTGGTCGCTTCACATGCCCTGGTTCAGTCAATTGACAGCACATCGACTC
Source organism: Panulirus ornatus (assembly GCF_036320965.1). Lineage (NCBI taxonomy): Eukaryota > Metazoa > Arthropoda > Malacostraca > Decapoda > Palinuridae > Panulirus > Panulirus ornatus. The sequence continues at coordinate 20,531,413 of NC_092230.1, read as the reverse complement.
CAGTGTACCCCATCGTTCCAGTTCACTCTGTCCCATGCACGCCCTTTACCCTCCTGCATGTTTAGGCCCCGATCGCCTTCTCCAATTTGGTGTGTGTGTGTGTGTGTGTGTGTGTGTGTGTGTGTGTGTGAATACTGAAAACTTATTTTTGTACCAAAAAGCAACACTAATTTCATTTAGAAAATTTATGTAAATATATAAAAAACGGGAAAAGAAAACAACTGTGCTCAAAAATGTAGTGAAATTATTGATCATAATAGTTCATCTTACGTGGGGGAGGACCTACTTTTTTAAGTAGAGCCACTGTATTGAAGGAGAGTGAAGATCCAGCTGTGCCCCATGCTGTAAAACGTCGGTACAGGACTTCATGGTGAGGCGGACAATGTATCCCACACAGCCTCGAAACAAGGAACCGCATGCCCTCCCATGCAGCCTCGCTACAACGAACATGACTGGTACGAGTGTCACATAGGGTAGAATCTTCACTCGCGGGCCGTGGTGTTCCCCAACCCTGACGGTTGTTTACGAGTTTGTCAGTTGGCAACGACCCTTCCGGAGTTTTGTTTCGTATTGGGGTAAAGGGTGAGGAAGGGGGAAGGGGTTTTGGTGGAAGTTGATGATAGGGAAAGTAGGAGGCAGGGAGGGTGATAAGTGGAGGAGGAGGAGGATGTGGGGCTGGTGAGAAGTTGATGAGGGAGAGAGGGGTGGAAGAAGAGGGAGTGGAAGGGGGAGGGTTAGGGAAGGAGTTGTGTGCTGAGGGATTTGATTAGGGGGAAGAGGTACATACAGAAGGGAGGAGTGGGAGAAAGGTGGCATTAGTGAGTCGGAGGGATGTAGAGACGGGAGTTGATTGACTAAGAGAATTGGGGGAAAGGTGGAGTTGATGAGGGGGAAGGGTTGGGGGAAGGTGGAGTTTATGAGGGGGGAGGGTTAAGGGAAAGATGGGAGTTACAGATAGGGGGAGGGAGGCTTCATCATGTTTACGTGAAGATGATGTACAAGTTTGTTTACTCTGAACGTGGACGGGGAGACGGTCATAGGTCACACACACACACACACACACACACACACACACACACACACACACACACACACACACACACACACACACACACACACACACACACACACACTCACTCACTCACTCACACACACACACACACACACACACACACACACACACACACACACACACACACACACACACACACACACACACACAGAGGAAGTAATTACTTTGCCTCAGACATAAGACATTACAACACGTAGGTACGCGAGGGTGGTGGGGAGTACTTTGGGGGGGGGGGGCAATCGGCGGGATGCTGTAGTTGGAGAGGTTCGGAGGTAAGGGGGGGGCGGGGTGGCCAAGCAGGCATGCCTGTAGGTGGGGCATCAGGAATGTGTACCCAAGCAGGCACAAGCAGACGGGGAGGCCCTTGGCACCCGCCCAGTGGCCCCAAGCCCAGCCTCTCGCACACACTCACAGGCGCGGGTGAGAGGGAGAGTGTCGCCACTTGAGAGTGAGAGTAAATGGCTGGCGATGATGACGAGAGAGAGAGAGAGAGAGAGAGAGAGAGAGAGAGAGAGAGAGAGAGAGAGAGAGAGAGAGAGAGAGAGAGAGAGAGAGAGGCTCGTAATCTTGCTTGCCATGATGTGAGCAATAACCTCTCTGCACTGTACGTGGTGGTTGGGGGGGAGTTGTACCCTCGTGGGGGAACCCCCCACTCATCACTTGAACATCCTCTGCCATCATGTACAACTTGGGACATGTATGTACGGTGTCTGCTGTCAGTCATTATGTTCCATTCATCCACCTCCCTGGTACTAAGAAAGTATTTCTTCACGTATCTTTCAGTATGTTTCTTGTGTGTGTGTGTGTGTGTGTGTGTAACTGGGAGGGAGAATTACGCTAGTGTTACCCCGACTCTTTAACCTTTTGTATATTTCATGTGTCTGTGCGCAGCCCCCTTCCCCTCCTTAGCCTAAGGCGGGTAACCATTTATTGCACACACACACACACACATACACACACACACACACACACACACACACACACACACACACACACACACACACACACCCGAGGTGAGGTTGAAGACTTGTGTCTGTTGTAGACCGACTGCCACGCCCAGAATTCGAACAAAGCCCCTGCAGATCTGTGACACTGGCCCGTGCTGACTTATGGTCAGTAACGTTAACTACTACACCACGGATGAGAGAGGAGAGAGAGAGAGAGAGAGAGAGAGAGAGAGAGAGAGAGAGAGAGAGAGAGAGAGAATGATGTAGCAGGACAGTAACGATCTTCACCACACACTTAAGTCTGATCTGTGCTCCCCTTTCCCTCGCTTCGTCCGTCCCTGTAATCTGTTCCCCTCATATGATTCACTTCACTTCCCCTCGGATGATTCGTCCGTTTCCTCATAGATTTCCCGTTTGTTTCCTTCCCCCCCGCCCCCCTTCCTCCTCCTCTCTCCCCCGTCCTACCCCATCCTCTCTCTCTCTCTCTCTCTCTCTCTCTCTCTCTCTCTCTCTCTCTCTCTCTCTCTCTCTCTCTCTCTCCCTCCCTCCCACGTCCTTCTCCCGTCTGCTTCCCCGTGCCATCGCCTCCTGGTGTCGTGTATTCCCTCAGATCCTTGTATGTTTCCTATCTTGGTGCATCCCTTCCACCTTGCTTGGAGTGCCTCTTCCTCCTTCCCCGTGCTAGGAGAACCCCCTTCTCCCTTCCCTTGCTAGGAGAACCCCCTTCTCCCTTCCCTTGCTGGGAGAACCCCTTCTCCCCCTACCCCGCCATTCAGGGAGAGTCCCTCTCTTCCTCCCCCTTGCTGGGAGAGTCCTTCCTCCGTCCTTCTTGTTTCTACACCTCTCCTCTCCTCTCCCACAGTCTTTGAAGTCCCTCCCTCTCTCCCCACCTCCCCTCCAATCTCCCCGGAGCCTCCGATGGCCACCAGGTGACCCCTCCCCCCGCCCTCCATCCCTCCCCTCATTGTCCACCCTCCCCTCCCCTCGCCAATTTGAGATCCCTCAGTGAAAATTTCCCTTAAGGATGGATATTAAATTGCCGTCATAGAGGTTATCGGCTCTCTGAGTGGCGCCTTCCTCGCTTATTTTACCCCCCCGAGGCTGTGTTTATATAGCACTTCATAACGGGCGGCTGACGCAAATGGGTCGGATCTTTTAGCGACAAACCAGCCGCTTTGTGGGCGGCGCGAGGATAGTGTCTGGACGGGGGACGAGGGTAAGGTGCAGCGGCGGTGGCAAGGACGCGTTCATACGTCAGTCGGGGAGGGTGGAAAGGGAGGTGGTGTGCAGGGGTCATATTTTTGTTTTAAGGTAGTACGGTAGTTACAAGGTGGTTACTCACAGTGTCGGGTGGTGATTTATGTAGGTACTACCTGGGAAGGACGGAGGACACAGGAGCACTTAGAAGAGGGAACACCGTGTGGCATGTTGACAGGTGTGTACTGCCTTGGGAGTTTCATGGGAAAGTGTGATTGATCGAGAATATTAGCAAGCTCTCGTATGGCTTCTCTGAGATTAACAATGTATATTATTAAGGCATCTGAGAGTGTGAGGGAGTTTTCCATTATGAACAGTGTCTTATTTTGACAGATGATTCATAATACTGAATCATAGTTGCCTCGCCATGATTTGAAGATATTGGTTGTCCGTCCTCGCTCTGGCAGTGACAGCTATTTCAGTGTTCATCTCTGCTGCTGGATGAAAACTTTTGCCTTCATTATTGCTACGTCTCTCTCTCTCTCTCTCTCTCTCTCTCTCTCTCTCTCTCTCTCTCTCTCTCTCTCTCTCTCTCTCTCTCTCTCTCTCTCTCTCTCTCTCTCCATTTGATTTCGTACCGTTGTCCTTGGTAGTTCAATCTGTATCTGATGTGAAGAAAATTGTCCTGTGATATGTTGTCTGGATTATTTGATGTGATGGAAACTTTGATTAAGCGTCCTCCGGGGGTCTGAACTCCTTTCAGACCAAATTATGTTTAGATCTCTTCAGTCTTTGCTCATGAGGTGTGTTTCCGAGATATGATTAAGTATTGTTGCTCTTGTCTGTATTCGTTCTAGTTTTTCTCCGTCTTTGATCAAGTTTGGTGTTCGGGGATGAAGACGGTTAAGGCCTTTGCAACGAATATCATCCTTCGTGTTTCGTAGTTTTATGTTTGTGGCCGCTAAACCTAGCTCACTACGCTTTCCAATGCGCATCTGAACATTTGTTTATCTTGGCGTTTCTAAGATTTTTTCTTGGTTATCACACTGTGGTGTGTGTGTGTGTGTGTGTGTGTGTGTGTGTGTGTGTGTGTGTGTGTGTGTGTGTGTGTGTGCTTCTAAATTTATAATTCCGCGCATTTATATATATTTTTCTCGCCAGGTTGCATCATTTTGATTTAGTCTTTATTGAAGAGTCTGTTGGCACGTTTCAAACTTATCCATCCATTTGTCTAAATCCCTTGGGATGGGATGGTGTTTATGGAGTAGGATGAGGTGTTTTAATGTATATAGGAGGGTAGGGTGGCATTGATCGGGTAAGGCGAATGATTATAGGGTGAGGCGATGTTTGATAGGGTAAAATGTAGGCTATAGGGTGATATGATAAGGGAGATGATTAGGGAATGGGGTGATTACAGAGGTAATTATAGGACAGGGTGATTAGAGAGATGATTATAGGACAGGGTGATTAGAGAGATGATTATAGGATAGAGTGATTACCCGTAGGTCATATTATGGACAGTGCTCAGGGGCAATGTAGATGACATTTATTGCGTGTTGACAGAGCGATGCTTTTAGGAATGAGCGATACTTTTGAGGTAGGGCCGCGGACGTTCGTAAGGGGATGGTGATGCCTTAAGGTAACGTTTAGGGAGCCGTGTCATTATGCATCGGGATGTGTCATATCGCAGTGTCATACTTGTCGGCAGGTGTGTGTGTGGGGGGGGTTGTGTATCGTGTCATATACCTGGGGAAATGTCTTTTATCATGGACTTTTATGGGGGCTTGTGTGTGTAGGGTGGTGTCGCATGTTGAGTGTGTACAGGTGTAATGTTACGTATGTACTGTCGTGTGTGTTTGTGTGTGTGTGGGGGGGAGGGTCGTGATTGTAGTGTGGATGTGTGTAAGGAGTGTCATGTTTACTGGGTGTTGACGTGCCACCTGAAGATTGTCTACGTGTATAGAGCGAGAAGGTGTACGGGGGAAGAGAAGGGAATGCAGACAGCATCACACCACTGGCTGGGTCCCTTCCGCCGAAGCTGGTGCTGGGAGATGATAAACAGGGAGGAGTAGGGAAGCGGTTCCATAGCACTGGAGCAGTGTAACTACTACCCACACACACCATTCCTGAAGTGACGTATGTACTGCCACACTTGTCCTGAACTGACGTAACTACCACACGTGCCCTAGAGTGACGTAACTATCGCTACACTTGTCCTGAACTGACGTAACTACCACACGTGCCCTAGAGTGACGTAACTACCGCCACACTTGTCCTGAACTGACGTAACTACCACACGTGCCCTAGAGTGACGTAACTACCGCCACACTTGTCCTGAACTGACGTAACTACCACACGTGCCCTAGAGTGACGTAACTACCGCCACACTTGTCCTGAACTGACGTAACTACCACACGTGCCCTAGAGTGACGTAACTATCGCTACACTTGTCCTGAACTGACGTAACTACCACACGTTCCTTCGAGTGACGTAACTACTGCCACACTTGTCCTGAACTGACGTAACTACCACACGTGCCCTAGAGTGACGTAACTACAGCCACCCTTTTCCTAAAGTGACGTAACTACCACACGTACCCTAGAGTGACGTAACTACAGCCACCCTTTTCCTAGAGTGACGTAGCTAGCACCGCACTTGTCCTTACGTTGGTTGGGAGGCACGGTCGAGCCATGTGGTAAGCTTGGTGTATAATGGTATTTAGAATTTTTGTCTTTTTCCCCCCGGCGTAGAGCGAGCGGTGTTGTGTTCCCCGTCTGTGTTAAGTACAATTAAGCTCAGGTGTTCCCTCTGCCCAGGACGACCCAACCTAACGCGACGAAATTTTTTTGCGTCACATTAAAATTCGTCATTTTTTTATTATTAAAATTCATGATTTTTTTTTTTTTTAATTTCGTAAATGTTTATTTTCGTATCGTAAAGTAGCTATAGAAATTTGTCTTTATGACTGGAAGAATATACGTGTGTGTGTGTGTGTGTGTGTGTGTGTGTGTGTGTGTGTGTGTGCGCGCGCGCGCGGAACTTTGTTTTCTGTGAAAGTAATGTGTGTGCAGCAACATCTGACTCGTACATATACGTAACATATGACACACGTGAGTTATGAATTTAATTTCCCCTCCACTTCACACCTCCCCTCCCATCCTCCATTTTTTTTCTGATCTTATTTACGTATTGTTGGCCTGGTATTGTGCACAGCTCCTGGCCTGCCCTGCGTGACGGTAACTCTGGCCTGCGCGCATTCGCAACTCTGATTAACCTCCTCCGATAATTGTTAATTAATGGCCGCTTTATCTTGGTCATAATGAGTAATGGCTTCTGCCAATATTCATAAATCATATCTTTGATGGACGTCCCCAGTCTCTTGTAGAGTAATGGCGTGTCTCTCTCTCTCTCTCTCTCTCTCTCTCTCTCTCTCTCTCTCTCTCTCCCTCTCTCTCTCTCTCGCTCGCTCTCGGCTCTGCGCAGTTGAGCCAGCACTTCAGTGGCTCTCCAGGTGGCACTCCTTTTGGCCCAGGTGGCTCTCCTGTTCTTCGTTTGTCTGCCTCCGCCACACTTGGGCTGCTGGCTCCCAGCCCCCCCAGCATGACGCTCGGCAACACTCACCTCGCACGCCTGCATCTTGGCAACAGTGTGCGTATTATTCCTGCGGTGAGCGCTACGTAGGCGCTAGCCTCCGCCGCGTGGCAGAATCTCGCTGTAAGTACTCGCAGTTCTCTCTCTCTCTCTCTCTCTCTCTCTCTCTCTCTCTCTCTCTCTCTCTCTCTCTCTCTCTCTCTCTCTCTCATAATTAGTGAGACATTTACTTGTTGAAATTTAATTAATGGATTAATTAGGTTGGTTGCCAGATGGTGAAATATGTTCTGATGAATTATATGCATTCAACACACACACACACACACACACACACACACACGGACCACATTGTTTGAAAAGAAATGGTCTTGTTCTACCCTGATGGTTTTACGATAATATTTATTCAGAATGAAAAACTGTTGGACGAGAGAGCGAGGATGAAGATTTTTTTTCGGCTTGTTATTTTTGATTCCAAAATTTACAGAAAAAAAGGAAAATATTATAAGACTTGGTCTGTTTTGTCTTTTTTTTTTCATAGGTTACAGACGTGACTGTTGAGAGAGAGAAAGAGAGAGAGAGAGAGGTATGTTGTATGTAAGGTAAGATAACGAGCAGTTTCATCCCATTAGCACTTCCCTTACAGCCCCGGGATATGAGGGGGCAGGTACGGGCCATCTTACCCCAGGATCGTACCGTCGTGCTCAAGGGTCATACCGTCGTGCTCATGGATCGTACCGTCGTGCTCATGGATCGTACTGTCGTGCTTAAGGTTCGCACCGTCGTACTGAGTCATACCGTCGTGCTCAAGGGTCGCACCGTCGTACTGAAAGGGTCATACCGTCGTGCTCAAGGGTCGCACCTTCGTACTGAAAGGGTCATACCGTCGTGCTCAAGGGTCGCACCGTCGTGCTCATGGATCGTACTGTCGTGCTCAAGGGTCGCACCGTCGTGCTCATGGATCGTACCGTCGTGCTCAAGGGTCGCACCGTCGTACTGAAAGGGTCATACCGTCGTGCTCAAGGGTCGCACCGTCGTGCTCCAGGGTCGTAACGTCGTGCTCAAGGGTCGCACCGTCATGCTCAAGGGTCGTACCGTCGTGCTCAAGGATCGCACCGTCGTGCTCAAGGATCGCACCGTAGTGCTCAAGGGTCGCACCGTCGTGCTCGAGGGTCGGACCGTCGTGCTCCAGGGTCGGACCGTCGTACTCCAAGGCTAAGCGGGAGTACCCGGCGAATGTATCTGCTGTGAGGGTTGTAAAAACTTCGACAGGAAACTGAATGAGTGGAGGCCTCGGGAGGAGAGGGTTGGGGGGGCAGAGAGGGTGTTCGGTGCGTCGCGTCTTAGGTTCGAGACCCACAAAAGAGGTGTTGCAAACCATTAGGGCGGGAGTTAGCGCTGTTATAACGCTGTTACTGGTTAATGGATGGGCGCCGCTCGGAAAGCCGGAGTGATTTGTTTGGATCCGCTCGTGTCATTACGCGGGAACAATCGAATTAGCCGTCTAGCGTTGCGCCCGCACGAGGAGGCCGGGCGCAGCTGTCAACCTTTTTGCTTATAAACATATTTCCCTCTGGATTCTCCATGGATGAGGGGTGGGGTGGTTGGGGGATTGTTTGCCTCGAGATCCCAGATGGCGAAATCGTTGCTGTGTCGCCCGGGGTTCTCGTCGCTGCCGCTAGGGGGTCCTGCCACTCGTGTTACTCTCTTTTCGTTCTCTTCCAACCCACTCGAGGGAGCTCGCCTTCAGGGAACCGTCGAATCTCCCCCGTGTGGCTCTCCGCCCGTGCCTCCCAATTATTAATTTGGGTCGCGTTGGGATGTCTCTTCTGGGACCATGGGGGTGAGGGGGTGGGGGGGACAAGGGCGTCAGTACCGGGAGCCCGGCCGCGTCCCACTCATCCCACATCCCGATGGTACAAGCGATACCACGGTATTGGGGCCGACTCGGTCAGAGATTAGCTGGACGGCTCTCTCTGAGGACGTACCAGACCGCTCACACAGGCAGCACAGCACACGTTGAGACACAGGTACTCCGCTGAAATAGACAGCTCAGCAGACCTGGCCCTCGTTAGGGAAACATAAAGCGCAGGTGGGTGGAGCGGAGGTGCCCCCCCCCCCCCCCCCCCCCAGCACGAAGTGGTCTGGTCTGGGTTCAGGTCGAGACTCGACCCACCCAACCCGTAGTATCATTCCCAGGGGGTCGTACCGCCGTGCCTGAAGGGTCGTCGTACCTGTGTGCACGAAGGGTCGTAACTCAGAGAGTCTTGACACCTTTCTTAAAGCGTCGGACCGCTATCCTCATAGGGCCATACCCTCTGGCATGGAGGGGGGGTCAAACCGTCGTGCTCAAAAGTGGGGCTTGAAGCCGGAGCCAGGCGAGTGTTGTGCTTGCCTGTGGACGCTGACAACCTCCTCCCCACACACCAGCTACTCCTTGACCGACGTCACGCGGGTGCCGACCAGCTAACACTTCAGAATCAACTCACCTCACTTGTCAGAATCCTTCGTATCTTGTTAGAAAGGTTTCAAGTAATTTTTTAAAATTATTCTTTGTAAGTAAGGCTATTTATAATGACCCTTTTGGACACGAAGCTATGACCCTTTGAACACGGCGTTGCAGTACTACAGTTGTGTGTGTGTGTGTATTGGTGTATATCTTTTAAGATTACGCAGTTTGGTGTGTCGCCTCTGGTACGCAAGGAGAGTATAGTTGGGATGCAAGAGTGTCCTGGCCTGGAGTGTGTGGTGTGGTTTTATTGTGAATTGGTTGCATCGTCCTGGTTGACCCACCGCTGGTGATGAGGGACCTGGTTATGATGTGGATATGATGTTTATTTCCTCTCGCCTTTAATAGTTCCGCCTTGACAACGAGAACCAGAGGTGGGAGAGAGAGAGAGAGAGAGAGAGAGAGAGAGAGAGAGAGAGAGAGAGAGAGAGAAGTGAGCTCTTCTGAGACGTGACCTCTTGAGCATGAGTGTACGACTCTATGGCACGAAGGTACGACCAAGGGTCGTGACCCTTTGTGCTCATGGGTGGCACCGTCGTGCACAGAGGTCGTACTCAGAGGGGCGTACTTCCTGCTCAAAAAGGTCGTGTCGTCGTTGTGAGATGGGTCGTACCCTCGTGGTCACGGATGGTTCCATCGTGTTTATGGGTTCTATTAGTGCACGAAGGGTCGTACCTCCGTGCTCAAGGGGTCGTCCCGTCGAGCTCGAAAACAAGTGTTGTCGTTCGTCACGGGAGATACGGATCGCTGGTCTGACGTCACGCGAACGCCTGCCAAGTGTGTCGAGTGGGGGGATGGGAGGCGTCCGCAGTGCCCACACTTGTTCGTGCGAATAATGGCTGCGTAGCAGACATGTGAAGGGGACTGGGGAAGGTGGTGAAGAAGATGGAGAAACAGAAATAGCTTAGGAATTGAAAAGGAGAAAGAGAAATGGATGACAAGAAAAACGTGAAATGTGTCACTGGACTCCACGTAGCGGAGGTTTTCATGACCGCTCCTAATTAACCCCCCCAAGGCCTTGACCTTTGACCTGGAATTACTTAGCTATACAAGAAATGTGTCCACTCTTCCAGACCATTATATGACAAGCTGTTGCGACAGGTCAGGGAGACGCTTTAAATGTGGTTTATGTCAGTAAAAGCGACTTTTCCACTCACATGCTCGGGAAATGAAAGAGATGATTGTTTTTGCCTTTTTACCGTGGAGGCTCCAGTCACGGACGGAAGTCCACAGCAAGGCCGGGCCTTAATTGAAATGTGGGGAGGTTAATGCAAGGGAAAAATAAGAGACAAAGGAAAGTATTTACGACTTTGGGAGGAAAAGGTGTCAGGTCAATTACTGAGTAAGACATGAGAAGGTAGAGAGTTACAAAGCTTCGAGGTGTAGGGAAAGACGCAGGTATCAAAACGGCCCACCCTTGGGTTGGCGATGGCCTCACAATAATAATGTGACGCAGTTGCTTGCCGAGTATTGTGTGGGGGCACACCAGCAGCCAGCTCTCGGGGGTAAACACCAAAGTAATACCTATAGAAGAGGAAAAGCGAACCAGTATAGCGGCGTAGGGCAAGTGGGTCATGTTTTGAAGATAGCCTGGGAGAGTTGATAAGTCGGACCGCTTACGACTTGACAATGTTGATTTAGTATCTTTAGCCCAAAAGGCTTTTATAAACTCTTGTTTTCTTATTAGTTGTATTTGTTTACATTGATACTTCACACAGAAAGTTTTTTGTTATACAAACAAGAAAAGATAGTTTTTGCCTTTTATTTTTTTTACATCCATACACGAAAAATATTGTTTTCTGGGTTAGTTTTGTTGCCTGTACAATCAAGGATGCTTTTGTTTGTCCCATTCACCTACCCGAGGATCCTCGTGTTTGACTTTGTTTACGCACAGACGACACCTTGTGTTTGCTGACACCTAAGCCGTAACTTGTCTTCTTCCCTCAGTAGATACCTATCTACACACTTGCAGATAATGACCTGCGCCAGTTTTTAAGGAGTGGATTAACTGCTGTGTTATCCACTATATAAATCGTGATATTTATATATATTCTTAAGTATTTTTGTGGTTGTTTAAATAGTGGTGTGTGTGTGTATGTTTGTGAGTGTGTGTGTGTGTGTGTGTGTGTGTGTGTGTGTGTGTGTGTGTGTGTGTGTGTGTGTGTGTGTGTGTGTTTGCTTGTTGATGGTAAGGTTTCGACCGACCAGATTCGATGAGAGTTGAACTGTGATAACTTAACCCCGGAGAGTACGGTAACTGAATCCCTAGGATACAGTACCTGAATCCCTAGGATACAGTACCTGAATCCCTGGGATACAGTACCTGAATCCCAGGGATACAGTACCTGAATCCTTGTTATACAGTACCTGAATGTTTGGAATACAATACCTGAATATTTGGAATACTGTAACTCAGTCCCTTGGGTACAGTGCCTGAATACTTAGGATACAGTACTTGAATTGCTAGAATACTCTTAACTCGTTCCTGGGATACATTGCCTGAATCTTTGGAATACTGTAACTCAATCACTGGAATAGAGTGCCTGAGTCCTTAGTTTACTGTAACTTAATCTCTGGGATACTGTCTCTTAGACCCTGGGATACAGTGCCTGAATACTTGGGATACAGTAACTAATTCCCTAGGATACAATAACTGAATTCCTGGGATACAGTAACTAAACCCATGGGGTACAGTGGAACCTTTAGATTACAAAAAAAAATGTAACCCCCTGGGCGTTGTTACTTAAACCTTCAGGTGTTTAAGATTGACCCATTACGTGAAGTAACTTCAAACCCAGAAGTATGTTAATGTAATTCAGGAGTTACCGCAACTTTAAATAATGCTACTTGAATCCTTGGTATGGTAGTTAAACCCATGAGTACTTTACCTTAAGTATTTTGATTACACATAATTATATTAATTCAACCCACTCTACCCTTCCAGTACATTAACTCACCTCCTCGAGGACAGATAATGCCTTGGGTACATAACCAGTTGTGTAGCTACGATTCCTTGACCTGTCGTCTTCAACAGATATGTATGAATATGCTTATATAAACGTATACGTACAATGCACGGTTAGATACGTGCATACGTACTTACATGATGTGTGCAGCAAGACGCCATCTTTGCCTCTCTGCTCTTCTTTCTGAGATCAGTTTTGACGGGAGTTCTGGGTGGCTTGGGGATCTCCTCTCTCTCTCTCTCTCTCTCTCTCTCTCTCTCTCTCTCTCTCTCTCTCTCTCTCTCTCTCTCTCTCTCTCTCTCTCTCTCTCCGCGGGTCAGGTCTACTGCCAGGCGTGTGTGTTGGGGGGGGGATGCTGGGTGTGTGTGTGTGTGTGTGTGGTGGGGGGGCAGGTGTCAGGTGTAAGGCCCGGGTAGGTGTTGATGAGGGAAACATTGCCAGATTACTATTGACGCGCTTTCATCTCGGGAGATTGTATTCTGGAGTTTATCTTCTGTTGTTCCCGCATTGCCGGTGAGAGGAAATGACTGGAAGGAGCAAGTAAGACGTGAGAAATTGTAGATGGATAGAGGGAGATGGAGAGGTTTCGCTAGACTTCGTGACCATCGTGATAGCTGTGTAGGTCAGGTCAGGTCAGGTCAGGTCAGGTCAGGTCTTTGTAGAGAGGGGGCGGGTCTCCAGTGTTCTGAGGGATGGTATGACCCGGACAGTTGCTGTTCGCCGATGACGCGGATCCGGTGGGCAGATTGGAGCGAGAAGCTGCTGAGTTTGGTGTCTCTCTGCGGCAGGGTTTATGGGTGGAGGAAGGTGAGAGGTTGTGTGAATACAAGTAAAATTATGAGGTTCAGCAGGGAAGCGTGGGGGAAGGGGGAGGGTGCGGGATGGGTTGGTTTGAGTGTGAGTTTCATTGTAGGGAAGCTGGAGGAAGTGGAGTGTTTGAAATGCCTGAGAGTGGACATGGCAGACGATGGAAGTATGGGAGCTGAGGTGAAGGGAAGCGGCGAAAAGATGTGACAAACACACACACACACACACACACACACACACACACACACACACACACACACACACATGCCCAGGAGTACCATCTTATGGAGCTCACGAAGGGGTATATATATATATATATATATATATATATATATATATATATATATATATATATATATATATATATATACTTTATATTTTGTCGCTGTCTCCCGCGTTAGCGAGGTAGCGCAAGGAAACAGACGGAAGAATGGCCCAACCCACTCACATACTTATGTACATACATAAACGCCCACACACGCACATATACATACCTATACATTTCAACGTATACATACATATACATACACAGACATAGACATATATACACATGTACATATTCATACTTGCTGCCTTCATCCATTCTCATTGCCACCCCGCCACACATGAAATGGCACCCCCCTTTCCCCTCACGCGCGCGAGGTAGTGCTAGAAAAAGACAAGATAGGCCACATTCGTTCACACTCAGTCTCTCGCTGTCATGTGTAATGCACCGAAACCACAGCTCCCTTTCCACATCTAGGCCCCACAAAACTTTCCATGGTTTACCCCAGACGCTTCACATGCCCTGGTTCAATCCCTTGACAGCACGTCGACCCTGGTATACCACATCGTTCCAGTTCACTCTATTCCTTGCACGCCTTTCACCCTCCTGTATGTTCAGGCCCCGATCGCTCTAAATCTTTTTCACCCCATCCTTCCACCTCCAATTTGGTCTCCCACTTCTCGTTCCCTCCACCTCTGACACATATATCCTCTTTGTCAATCTTTCCTCACTCATTCTCTTCATGTGACCAAACCATTTCAATACACCCTCTTCTACTCTCTCAGCCACACTCTTTTTATAACTACACATCTCTTTTACCCTTTCATTACTTGATCAAACCACCTCACACCACATATTGTCCTCAAACATCTCATTTCCAACACATCCACCCTCCTCCGCACAACCCTATCTATAGCCCACGCCTCGCAACTATATAACATTGTTGGAACCACTATTCCTTCAAACATACCCATTTTTGCTCTCCGAGATAACGTTCTCACCTTCCACACATTCTTCAATGTTCCCAGAACCTTCGCCCCCACCTGTGACTCACTACCGCTTCCATGGTTCCATCCGCTGCCAAATCCACTCCCGGATATCTAAAATACTTCACTTCCTCCAGTTTTTCTCCATTCAAACTTACCTCCCAATTGACTTGACCCTCAACCCAACTGAACCTAATAACCTTGCTCTTATTCACGTTTACTCTCAGCTTTCTTCTTTCCCACACTTTACCAAACACAGTCACCAGCTTCTGCAGTTTCTCACCCGAATCAGCCACCAGCGCTGTATCATCAGCGAACAATAACTGACTCACTTCCCAAGCCCTCTCATCCACAATAGACTTCATACTTGCCCCTCTTTCCAAAACTCTTGCATTCACCTCCCTAACAACCCATCCATAAACAATTAAACAACCATGGAGACAAACCGACATTCACTGGGAACCAGTCTTTTTCCTCTCTTCCTACTCGTACACCTTACATTCTTGATTAAAAACTTTTCACTGCTTCTAGCAGCTTACCTCCCTCGCCATATACTCTTAATACCTTCCACAGAGCATCTCTATCAACTCTATCATATGCCTTCTCCAGATCCATAAATGCTACATACAAATCCATTTGCTTTTCTAAGTATTTCGTACATACATTCTTCAAAGCAAACACCTGATCCACACATCCTCTACCACTTCTGACACCACACTGCTCTTCCCCAATCTGATGCTCTGTACATGCCTTCACCCTCTCAGTCAATACCCTCCCATATAATTTCCCATGAATACTCAACAAATTTATACCTCTGTAGTTTGAACGCTCACCTTTATCCCCTTTACCTTTGTACAATGGCACTATGCATGCATTCCGCCGATCCCCAGGCATTTTACCATGAAACACATACATTGAATATCCTCACCAACCAGTCAGCAACACAGTCACCCCTTTTTTTTTTAATAAATTCCGCTTCAATGCCATCCAAAACCGCCGCCTTGCTGGCTTTCATCTTCCGCAAAGCTTTCACTACCTCTTCTCAGTTTACCGAACCATTTTCCCTAACCCTCTCACTTTGCACACCACCTCAACCAAAACACCCTATATCTGCCACTCTATCATCAAACACATTCAACAAACCTTCAAAATACTCACTCCTTTTCACTTCGCCACTACTTGTTATTACCTTACCATTAGCCCCCTTCACCGATGTTCCCATTTGTTCTCTTGTCTTACGCACTTTATTTACCTCCTTCAAAAGCATCTTTTTATTCTCCCTAAAATTTAATGATACTCTCTTACCCCAGCTCTCATTTTCCCTCTTTTTCACTTCTCGCACTTTTCTCTTGACCTCCTGCCTCTTTCTTTTATACATCTCCCAGTCATTTGCAGTATTTCCCCGCAAAAATCGTCCAAATGCTTCTCTCTTCTCTTTCGCTAGCAATCTTACTTCTTTATCCCATCACTCACTACCCTTTCTAATCTGCCCACCTCCCACCTTTCTCATGCTACAAATATCTTTTGCGCAAGCCATCACTGCTTCCCTAAATACATCCCATTCCTCCCCCATTCCCCTTACGTCATTTGCACTCACCTTTTTCCATTCTGTACTCATTTTCTCCTGGTACTTCCTCACACAATTCTTCTTCCCAAGCTCACTTACTCTCACCACTCTCTTCACCCCAACATTCTTTCTTCTTTTCTGAAAACTTCTACAAATCTTCACCTTCGCCTCCACAAGATAATGATCAGACATCCCTCCAGTTGCACGTCTTAGCAAATTAACATCCAAAAGTCTCTGTTTCACTCGCCTGTCTTTTAACTCGGAATCCAGTATAGCTCTCTGGCCATCTCTCCTACTTACAAACGTATACTTATGTATATCTCTCTTTTTAAACCAGGTAATCCCAATCACCAGTCCTTTTTCAGCACACGAATCTACAAGCTCTTCACCATTTCCATTTACAACACTGAACACCCCATGTACACCAATTATTCCTTCAACTGCCACGTTACCCACCTTTGCATTCAAATCAGCCATAACTATAACCCGGTCTATTGCATCAGAACTACTAACACACTCACTCATCTGCTCCCAAAACACTTGCCTCTCATGATCTTTTTTCTCATGCCCAGGTGCATAGGCACCAATGATCACCCATCTCTCTTCACCCACTCTCAGTTTTACCCATATCAATATAGAGTTAACTTTTTTACACTCTATCACATACTCCCACCACTCCTGCTTCAGGAGTAGTGCTACTCCTTCCTTTGCTCTTGTCCTCTCACCAACCCCTGACTTTACTCCCAAGACATTCCCAAACCACTCTTCCCCTTTACCCTAGAGCTTCGTTTTACTCAGAGCCAAAACATCCAGGTTCCTTTCCTCAAACATACTACCTATCTCTCGTTTTTTCTCATCTTGGTTACATCCACACACATTTAGACACCCCCAATCTAAGCCTTCGAGGAGGATGAGCACTCCCTGCATGATTCCTTCTTCTGTTTCCCCTTTTAGAAAGTTAGAATACAAAGAGGGGAGGGTTTCTAACCCCCCGCTCCCGTCCACTTTAGTCGCCTTCTACGACACGTGGGAAATGCGTGGGAAGTATTCTTTCTCCCCTATCTCCTATATATATATATATACAGTGTGTGTGTGTGTGTGTGTGTGTGTGTGTGTGTGTGTTTACCGTGGAGGACTCATTTCCGACTAGTATGGTCGGGTGAGCCATACTGTGAGGAGGGAGTTTCATCCTTCTGGTTTGAGAAGACATAATATACTGTATTATAGTCGTTCTTTTGAGCCTGATTTATGTGCAGAATGGCGCCCTGTGTTGAGGATGTATGGCACTGTGTGTGTGTGTGTGTGTGTGTGTGTGTGTGTGTGTGTGTGTGTGTGTGTGTCTGAAATTTCTATTTTCTCTTGTCTGTTTTTGAACATGAGGAGGGTCTTTTTTTTTTTTCTTCGACTTGTCGGGCCCCCGTCTTTGAACTTCTTTGTTTTTCGTCCACTTCATCACACTATATTTTGCGTCATTATTTATCGTTTGCTCACATGGTTCGTGACGCACGTCTTCTGTCTTTTTGCATTAAGAAGATTATATTATAATGTGTTCATTGTGTGAATATATATATATATATATATATATATATATATATATATATATAATGTATGTTTTAGGTGTGCATGTATGCACCTGTATATGTACGTATATGTTTTTCTGTATGTGTTTGCATATGTTTGTATGAATGTTGTATGTATGTACACATGTGTATATGTTTGTGTGTATGTATGTATGCATATATGTGTATTCGGTTTAATAACGGTCGATTGCTGTAAGGTCACGAAGAGGGTTCTCGTTGCATACTAGTTAGCTTTCTTTGTTTCCCTGCGATGGTTCTCCGAGTCAGTCCCTGCCTGTGGTCTGCGGGAGTGTGGGTGGACAGGTTTTTCACTGCCTGTGGTCTGCGGGAATGTGGGTGGACAGGTTTTCACTGCCTGTGGTCTGCGGGAATGTGGGTGGACAGGTTTTCACTGCCTGTGGTCTGCGGGAGTCTGGAAGGGCAGGCCTTCACTGCCTGTGGTCTGCGGGAATGTGAGAGGGCAGGCCTTCACTGCCTGTGGTCTGCGGGAATGTGGAAGGGCAGGCCTTCACTACCTGTGGTCTGCGGGAATGTGGGAGGGCAGGTCCTCACTGCCTGTGGTCTGCGGGAATGTGGGAGGGCAGGCCTTCACTGCCTGTGGTATGTGGGAGTCTTGGTGAGCAAGTCCTCAGTGTAACAAGGGGCCCGGCTAAGGACCTTCTGCGGTGAGGGATCTGTTGAGGAAATTGGGAGGTATGATGTCGTGTGCCCACCTCTTGTGCTGCTCTGGTCTGTATGTGTGTGTGTGTGTGTGTGTGTGTGTGTGTGTGTGTGTGTTCACGCATGAAATAATGTTTACAGGGGCGTACCCGGAAGGTGCAGTGTGTCACTGTCGGCACGAGAGAGAGAGAGAGAGAGAGAGAGAGAGAGAGAGAGAGAGAGAGAGAGAGAGAGAGAGAGAGAGAGTTGAGGAGATGGAGGTAAGGTAGAGAGTTGAGTTAGGGAGGGAGGGAGGGGACGAGGCAGTAGATGGGGAGGGTGGGTTGAGGGAAGAAGGAACATGATGGAACGCGATAGACGATGATGGCTGAGGTGAGGAACGATAGGTTTAAATCCGAGACGAGGAGTGTGGAGTGAAGCTGGGGAGTTGGTGATTGTGGAGGAGAACGGGAGCAGGGTGGTTGGCGAGGTGACAGAATGAGAGGAGGGGAAAAATACTATGAGAGAACAGTAAATAATGTGAGGGGACACAGGTAGTGAAGGGAGAGGGGGGAAGTGGCGCAGCAAGTGACGGGATGGGGGTGGGGGGGGTTGCAAGGTGCCTGGGCGGCGCAGTAGGTGATGGGGATAGGGTGACGGGGAGGGGCAGCAGGTGATGGGAAGGGACAGCAGATGACGGAGACGGGCAGCAGGTGACGGGGAAGGGCAGCAGGTGACGGGGAAGGGCAGCAGGTGACGGGGAGGGGCAGCAGGTGATGGGAAGGGACAGCAGGTGACGGGAAGGGGCAGCAGGTGACGGGCAGGTTCAGCAGTTGATGGGGAAGCAGTGCAGCAGGTGACAGGGTGGCGCAAGCAGGTGACAGAGGTGTGGGCGGTGCACGGCAGATGACACCCACCACCCGCCCACTTGGCCGCCCACACCGCCCGGGTCTGGGTAGCGTTGCCGCGCTCAGAACGTGTGAGTACAGAGGAGCCCTAGGGAAGCGTTAACTCTGTAGAGTCTACGTAAACCTCTGAACCCACGAGTATACTATTTTCTTGGGTACATCGATGTAAACCTCTCGACACTTGAGATATAATGCATTTTACTTGTTTGGTTGGCGTATGTATGGGTAATTCTTACTGTACACGTTGTGCGATATATGTATTACAAACCATTTGCTAATCACATAGGATTTTTTTTTTTGCTTTGATGCACAGATTTAAGGTCTCATGTAATGCTTGTCGAATATATATAAAGTCAAAACAAATCGGCAGTGTGTGTGTGTGTGTGTGTGTGTGTGTGTCACTCGTTTCCGGAATTAGCAACACTGCTGACGTTTGTAGCGCCACAAACGCTGAGGGTAACGGTCGCTGCCGCATGGGAATGAGATCTTTACACTCTGTTGCTCAGTTGTAGTCACGCTGTAAACATGGCCGCACCTTTGTTGACCTGCACCACGGAACAACTGCGTTTTCCTCATGTTATATATATATATATATATATATATATATATATATATATATATATATATATATATATATATATATGTGTGTGTGTGTGTGTGTGTGTGTGTGTGTGTGTTTGTTATCCCTAGGGTTAGGGGAGAAAGAATACTTCCTACGTATTCCCTGCGTGTCGTAGAAGGCGACTAAAAGGGGAGGGAGCGGGGGGGGGGGGGGGGGGAGGAAATCCTCCGTTCTCAAGAGAATTTTTAATTTTCCGAAAGAATGAACAGAGAAGGGGGCTAAAGGAGGATTTCCCTCAAAGGCTCAGTCCTCTGTTCTTAATGCTACCTCGCTAACACGGGAAATGGCGAATAGTATGAAAAATATATATATATATATATATATATATATATATATATATATATATATATATATATATATATATATATATATATATATGTCTGGGGAGTAAAGTCAGGGGTTAGTGAGAGGACAAGAGCAAGGGAAGGAGTAGCAATACTCCTGAAACAGGAGTTGTGGGAATATGTGATAGAGTGTAAGAAAGTAAATTCTCGATTAATATGGGTAAAACTGAAAGTTGATGGAGAGAGGTGGGTGATTATTGGTGCATATGCACCTGGGCATGAGAAGAAAGATCAAGAGAGGCAAGTGTTTTGGGAGCAGCTGAATGAGTGTGTTAGTGGTTTTGATGCACGAGACCGGGTTATAGTGATGGGTGATTTGAATGCAAAGGTGAGTAATGTGGCAGTTGAGGGAATAATTGGTATACATGGGGTGTTCAGTGTTGTAAATGGAAATGGTGAAGAGCTTGTAGATTTATGTGCTGAAAAAGGACTGATGATTGGGAATACCTGGTTTAAAAAAGCGAGATATACATAAGTATACTTATGTAAGTAGGAGAGATGGCCAGAGAGCGTTATTGGATTACGTGTTAATTGACAGGCGTGCGAAAGAGAGACTTCTGGATGTTAATGTGCTGAGAGGTGCAACTGGAGGGATGTCTGATCATTATCTTGTGGAGGCTAAGGTGAAGATTTGTATGGGTTTTCAGAAAAGAAGAGTGAATGTTGGGGTGAAGAGGGTGGTGAGAGTAAGTGAGCTTGAGAAGGAGACCTGTGTGAGGAAGTACCAGGAGAGACTGAGTACAGAATGGAAAAAGGTGAGAACAATGGAAGTAAGGGGAGTGGGAGAGGAATGGGATGTATTTAGGGAATCAGTGATGGATTGCGCAAAAGATGCTTGTGGCATGAGAAGAGTGGGAGGTGGGTTGATTAGAAAGGGTAGTGAGTGGTGGGATGAAGAAGTAAGAGTATTAGTGAAAGAGAAGAGAGAGGCATTTGGACGATTTTTGCAGGGAAAAAATGCAATTGAGTGGGAGATGTATAAAAGAAAGAGACAGGAGGTCAAGAGAAAGGTGCAAGAGGTGAAAAAAGGGCAAATGAGAGTTGGGGTGAGAGAGTATCATTAAATTTTAGGAAGAATAAAAAGATGTTCTGGAAGGAGGTAAATAAAGTGCGTAAGACAAGGGAGCAAATGGGAACTTCAGTGAAGGGCGCAAATGGGGAGGTGATAACAAGTAGTGGTGATGTGAGAAGGAGATGGAGTGAGTATTTTGAAGGTTTGTTGAATGTGTTTGATGATAGAGTGGCAGATATAGGGTGTTTTGGTCGAGGTGGTGTGCAAAGTGAGAGGGTTAGGGAAAATGATTTGGTAAACAGAGAAGAGGTAGTGAAAGCTTTGCGGAAGATGAAAGCCGGCAAGGCAGCAGGTTTGGATGGTATTGCAGTGGAATTTATTAAAAAAGGGGGTGACTGTATTGTTGACTGGTTGGTAAGGTTATTCAATGTATGTATGACTCATGGTGAGGTGCCTGAGGATTGGCGGAATGCGTGCATAGTGCCATTGTACAAAGGCAAAGGGGATAAGAGTGAGTGCTCAAATTACAGAGGTATAAGTTTGTTGAGTATTCCTGGTAAATTATATGGGAGGGTATTGATTGAGAGGGTGACGGCATGTACAGAGCATCAGATTGGGGAAGAGCAGTGTGGTTTCAGAAGTGGTAGAGGATGTGTGGATCAGGTGTTTGCTTTGAAGAATGTATGTGAGAAATACTTAGAAAAGCAAATGGATTTGTATGTAGCATTTATGGATCTGGAGAAGGCATATGATAGAGTGGATAGAGATGCTCTGTGGAAGGTATTAAGAATATATGGTGTGGGAGGAAAGTTGTTAGAAGCAGTGAAAAGTTTTTATCGAGGATGTAAGGCATATGTACGTGTAGGAAGAGAGGAAAGTGATTGGTTCTCAGTGAATGTAGGTTTGCGGCAGGGGTGTGTGATGTCTCCATGGTTGTTTAATTTGTTTATGGATGGGGTTGTTAGGGAGGTAAATGCAAGAGTTTTGGAAAGAGGGGCAAGTATGAAGTCTGTTGGGGATGAGAGAGCTTGGGAAGTGAGTCAGTTGTTGTTCGCTGATGATACAGCGCTGGTGGCTGATTCATGTGAGAAACTGCAGAAGCTGGTGACTGAGTTTGGTAAAGTGTGTGGAAGAAGAAAGTTAAGAGTAAATGTGAATAAGAGCAAGGTTATTAGGTACAGTAGGGTTGAGGGTCAAGTCAATTGGGAGGTGAGTTTGAATGGAGAAAAACTGGAGGAAGTGAAGTGGTTTAGATATCTGGGAGTGGATCTGGCAGCGGATGGAACCATGGAAGCGGAAGTGGATCATAGGGTGGGGGAGGGGGCGAAAATTCTGGGGGCCTTGAAGAATGTGTGGAAGTCGAGAACATTATCTCGGAAAGCAAAAATGGGTATGTTTGAAGGAATAGTGGTTCCAACAATGTTGTATGGTTGCGAGGCGTGGGCTATGGATAGAGTTGTGCGCAGGAGGATGGATGTGCTGGAAATGAGATGTTTGAGGACAATGTGTGGTGTGAGGTGGTTTGATCGAGTGAGTAACGTAAGGGTAAGAGAGATGTGTGGAAATAAAAAGAGCGTGGTTGAGAGAGCAGAAGAGGGTGTTTTGAAGTGGTTTGGGCACATGGAGAGGATGAGTGAGGAAAGATTGACCAAGAGGATAAATGTGTCGGAGGTGGAGGGAACAAGGAGAAGAGGGAGACCAAATTGGAGGTGGAAAGATGGAGTGAAAAAGATTTTGTGTGATCGGGGCCTGAACATGCAGGAGGGTGAAAGGAGGGCAAGGAATAGAGTGAATTGGAGCGATGTGGTATACCGGGGTTGACGTGCTGTCAGTGGATTGAATCAAGGCATGTGAAGCGTCTGGGGTAAGCCATGGAAAGCTGTGTAGGTATGTATATTTGCGTGTGTGGACGTATGTATATACATGTGTATGGGGGTGGGTTGGGCCATTTCTTTCGTCTGTTTCCTTGCGCTACCTCGCACACGCGGGAGACAGCGACAAAGTATAATAAAATAATAAAAAAAAATATATATATATATATATATATATATATATATATATATATATATATATATATATATATATATATATATATATATATATGTAGTGTGAGTGTGTGTTGGGGAAGGAGTAAAGGGTGAGATAGGCTCAAAAATTCAGAGATTACCTCTATGGTATAGTGATCAAGTCTCGCCATGGCGGAGCGTGTACGAATGAATTGAAATGTTCAAAAATTATTGGCTGGAACGCTCAGTGTCAGGGACACTTCGCGCGGGCATTATTGAACGCGTGGATGCGTTCGTGATGGCTCTGCTGTGACGAGACAATGATGGTGGTCGTACTGTACAGATAATCTTCGTGTGAGTTTCAGATCCTTTCTCGTCTCTCGTCGAGTTCAGAAGAACTATCGCAGATTTCCGATGGTCGCGATAGACATGAGCATACGTGCATACATAGATAGATACATATGCACGTAAATTCATGGAAGAATACGTAAGGACATAGTCAGGATGGAAAGCGAATAACCGTATGAATTCGTATGGTGACGCCTTCAATGGCAGGATAGTGTGGACACCCCTCGCTCGTCTTTCAGTTCGGGACGCTGCTGTGTATGCGACCCGGAGCCTTGGTCGCCGCTGACCCGCTCGAATTCTGGACACGGCACGCGCCCTCGCCTCCTGATTGCGGCGCGGGTTTCGTATCCCGGTCACGGCACGGGATCGAGTCCTGGTCACACACAGTGTGTCCCAGTAGGGGGGTTCGTGTCGCAACTGTATGCCCAAGGGGGTTCAGTATCCCGGCCGTGTGACACTTGGGTTCGAACTGTGATCCCGGCGGAGGTGTTCTCAGTCCCGGGCCAGGTTGTGTATACACACACACACACACACACACACACACACACACCTACTACTACTACTACTACTACTACTACTACTACGTCAGGTGACCAGTATGACTGCGAGACATCGCCCGGAACGTCCATACACTGGCGGGGAAGTGGGTACGAGCGGCAGCGGAATGTGAATGTGAAGCGAGACAGGAGTGATTCCGTGTAGATGATGTGTTCATGTGGTTGACAGTACCTAGAGAGAGAGAGAGAGAGAGAGAGAGAGAGAGAGAGAGAGAGAGAGAGAGAAGAGTTTCGTAGTTGAAATCTGATCTCCTAACTTTGTGACTCCCTTTCCCTAACGTGATCATCTTCCACAGTATTTTTTTTTTTTTTTCGTTACGAGTTTCCTCCTGAGCACTTGTGTGAGAGAGTGACCTCCCTAGGGTGAGGTCCGTGAACATCTGTGTACGAGTTACCGTCTCGGCTCTGTTGAGGTCTCTGCGTCCGTACACATGTAATGAGTTACCCCCCTGTGGTGGAGTTCATGAATTACCCGTGTATGAGTTACCTCCCTGTGATGAGGTCCCAGAACAGCTCTTTGCGAGTTACACAGCGAGTTACCATGCTCGTTTGTTGTGAGGCTCCTGCTGGCCACTCTTTGAATAGCGTTAAGAGTCGTGTTGACGCAGACCCTTGTCTCTCTATACGTGTTGACACAGACCCTTGTCTCTCTGTACATGTTGACACAGACCAGTGTTCTGTACGTGTTGACACAGACCCGTGCTCTGTACCCGCACCTCAACAGGAAGCTTTCGTTATGTGTGGTAGGCTCTGCCTAACGGTGTGTGTGTGTGGGGGGGGTCGGGTGTATGAGGTTATCCCCCCTTGGAGGTCAGAAGAGGGAAAAGGTACACAGGGGTAGGGAGACAGTACGTGGGTGAGATAGGGAGAGTAGGTCGCAGTGGTATGGTCGTAGTTAATTAAGTATGTAGGTAGATAAGTTATTAGTTCATTAAGCAGGTAGGTAGATAGGTTAGTAGTTCATTAATCAGATAGGTAGATAGGTTAGTATTTCATTAAGCAGGTAGGTAGATAGGTTATTAGTTCATTAAGCAGGTAGGTAGATAGGTTATTAGTTCATTAAGCAGGTAGGTAGTTAGGTTATTAGTTCATTAAGCAGGTAGGTAGATGGGTTAATAGTTCATTAATCAGGTAGGTAGATGGGTTAATAGTTCATTAATCAGGTAGGTAGATAGGTTAGTATTTCATTAAGCAGGTAGGTAGATAGGTTATTAGTTCATTAAGCAGGTAGGTAGTTAGGTTATTAGTTCATTAAGCAGGTAGGTAGTTAGGTTATTAGTTCATTAAGCAGGTAGGTAGATGGGTTAATAGTTCATTAATCAGGTAGGTAGATAGGTTAGTATTTCATTAAGCAGGTAGGTAGATAGGTTAATAGTTCATTAAGCAGGTAGGTAGATAGGTTAACAGTTCATTAAGCAGGTAGGTAGATAGGGTAGTGGTTCATTAAGCAGGCAGACAGATAGATAGATAGTGGTTCATTAAGCAGCAGGTAGAAAGATCAGTAGTTCATTAAGCAGATGGGTAGACAGGTCAGTAGTTTACTTATTCGGGAGGTAGGTAATCTAGTTGTTTATTAAGCAGGTGGTATATTAAGCAGGCAGGTACGTAGGTTAGTAGTTTATTAAAGAGGTAGGTAGATAAGTCAGTCGTTTGCCAAGAAGATTCATAGGTTAGTACTTCCTTTAGCAGGTAGCAAGGTCACTGGTAAGATATGTTGGTGGGTAGGTGACCAGATAGATAGGTAAATAGTTAGGGTAAGATAGGTTGGTGGGTAAGTGACCAGATAGATGGGTAAGATATGTTGATGGATAAGTAAGCAGATATATAGGGAAGTAGTTAGGGGTGAGATATGTTGGTGGGCAAGTAATCAGAAAGATAGGTAAGTAGATAGGGGAAAGATATGTTGGTGGGTAAGTAATCAGGTAGGTAAGTAGTTAGGGTAAGATA
Source organism: Panulirus ornatus (assembly GCF_036320965.1). Lineage (NCBI taxonomy): Eukaryota > Metazoa > Arthropoda > Malacostraca > Decapoda > Palinuridae > Panulirus > Panulirus ornatus. Next base: position 20,505,546 of record NC_092230.1, on the reverse strand, counting down.
TGTTGGTGGGTAAGTGACCAGATAGATGGGTAAGTAGTTAGGGTAAGATGTGTTGGTGGGTAAGTAACCAGTTAGGTAATTAGTCAGGGTAAGATATGCTGGAAGGTATTTAAACCTAGGTAGGTAAGGGTAGGTAAGGTAAGTGAATAGATACGAGTCAGTTGCTTAGGCAACGCCTCGACCTGTGTATATTTGTGCACCGTAGCCAGGAGGAGTCCCCTGGGGCGTTCACACGCTGCCTCCCTTCACCCACTCCGCGTTGTATGGTGGGTCGCGTTGACTGCTGCTCCTCCCTTCACCCACTCCGCGTTGTATGGTGGGTCGCGTTGACTGCTGCTCCTCCCTTCACCCACTCCGCGTTGTATGGTGGGTCGCGTTGACTGCTGCTCCTCCCTTCACCCACTCCGCGTTGTGTGGTGGGTCACGTTGACTGCTGCTCCTCCCTTCACCCACTCCGCGTTGTATGGTGGGTCGCGTTGACTGCTGCTCCTCCCTTCACCCACTCCGCGTTGTATGGTGGGTCGCGTTGACTGCTGCTTCTCGCGTTGTATTGTGGGTAAGGCAGGAGCGGGGAAAAACGGACTGATTGCATAGGCGCGGAAGCGTTTGGTTCCAGGGTAAAGATGTGAGTCTAACAACGGAGTCGGCTTGAGTTCGTTGGACACGTTAATCATATTG